>NC_056725.1:1299341941-1299479441 GCF_019279795.1 Protopterus annectens | reverse complement strand
CTGTTTGCTACATGTTTACCATTATGCATCCATATAACGTTTTCTTCAAGTATGCAATAAGTATTCAAAGGTAATATGTTAATCACATTTGTGGCCACTATTTACAAAGGTCTTATCACATTGAACTACATTTTCCAGCGCAAATATAGTATGTGCTATTGATAACTGCAACATGACCACAGCATTACAATTCACTTGTTTCCACAGTACATTGCATTGTTAATATGTATGAACAAATAAAAACTTGCTGTTCGACACTGCTTTACACTAGTATACATTGTAACACAGTTGTGCATACATATATGCTAATACTGCTCAGGTCACCATGTCAGTGCAAACAACAGCCTTGCCTGATTGTATTAAATTATATTGTAGCTATCTGTGCCACTCAAGGAATATCTGTCATGTCCAGACATATCACCAAGTGTACTCATCTCTTTGGTGGGGCATCCTATAACGTATACTTTTTTTCTCAAGATCTGTGGACCTGGTGCATAGTTATAGAATAAGTCACTGGCCAAATAGGCTGTCACTTTGTAGACTGTGCATTTGCATACCTGGTATTCTATTCTATCAGTCTCTGCCAAGCTGTACATTTTAATGATAATACAATTATGAGATGTTCCATGTTACAGAGGTACATTGGTGATATATGGTATAAATAAGGCAGCCTATACATCATACAGATCTGAAATACGGTTTACCTTCATAACACCGATCTCAATATGGTCGACCCTGCTTCTGCGAATACCAAAGTGCGAACATCCCAAATGTCAAATACCACATATATGAACGGTAAAATCTCACCCCCTTTTTGACCCATGGTAGCACTGGTGTGGAGGTGTGGCATGGCCGGAAATGTTGAAATTTGATATTTATTCGACCTTTTCAAAGTTTTGCGGTTCAGGTTTCGTGGAAACAGTTCGACAATGTGGCCGGTCGAGCATATGTGATTGACGATATGAAGGTAAACCCTGAAATACATCTGTGAAGTTCACATATATCACATCTCTATATAAGGAGATGATATATTTGCTTCATAGTAACGTATGCATATTTATCTGTGCTATAATGTCTTTTGTAAGTATCACTTTTGAGACATGTTCAATATGTGCATTGCTAAACTGATACTGCAATGTGTTTGTTACAGTGGAATATTTCTGCATGGCAGATACTTCATGATACTGCTTACACTTCTGTGACTCACTTTGGAGAAGAATGGCCTGGTGGGAGGATAAACCTGTGGTAAATTGTGAACATTTTAAGAATGACACATTATTTTCTTGATGATCCGTTGATGATTTTTTTCTTATGTGGAGTGGGAGTATGTGCGAATTGAAATAGTTTTTTGATTGTCTTAATAATTCCCTCCCTTTCTTGAAATGTACTATATGCAGTTCATACCACAGAATACAATTTTTTAGACATTGACATAGCTAGAACTAAGGATGGAAAATTGTAACAGGGATATATCGAAAGGCAAGTTATAGAAACACCTATCTACATTGGAGGAGTATGTATCATCATCATTTTTTTGTAAAATAATGAAAGGCCAAGGCATGCAAGCATCTAGACTATATGTTAATGATGATGATTTTGATACCTAACTCTTTACATTGAAAGATAGGTTTATGGAATGAGGCTACAAGGAGGCTGCTATAACCACTACTTTGAATGAAGTAACTGCTTTGAGAAAGAATGTAGCTAGACCTTATTTTTCTGATAAGTAGATGCAACTAAAGATATAAAAAAATAAAAACAAAAAATATGTTGTAGGTATGTCTCTACATTTTAGTAGTTATTGTAATGATATTACCAACATTAATAAAAGATATTGGCCACTTTTAACTACTGTGCCCACAATTAGAAATTTAGTAGATGATTTTCCTAGGTTTTGGTTCAAAAATAAGAAGACTATGCTATCCCAAAACTGTAAATTTTGCTAATAGGAATAATTTAGGTTCTGGCACGAGACCATGCCTTTCATGTAATTATTGTTCTTTTATTAGTTCTGAGTCTGAGTTTTTGCATACAGACACAAGACATCTTTTTAATTTTAGGGTTACAGAAAATTTGTGGTACTTGTCACGTGGTATATCTGGCTGTTTGCCAGCTCTGTAGAGCTTTTCATTTAGGTAAGACCAATAGGACCTTACGACACTGTATCAGAGAACACATTTATAACATTAAATTTCTTTCCCTAATAATGCCCTAGCTAAACACGTAAGAGACACAAGCAGAGATCATATCTTTAAGTTTAAGGTAGCGGATACTATCAAGGAAAGCAATAGTAAAGGTGATCTAAGAAGTTATAAAGAATCTGTGGAAGCCAAATGGATCATTAGGATGCGTGCAGACAGGGGTAAATGTTTAAATGATGGGGTTCCATTAAAGCCATGTTTGAAACTTAGAGACATACATTGAAATATGGTGTTATTTATTATTTTCATGTGAAACTCATTTTATAATGCCTGTTATAATACATGTGATTGTTTGAAAGTATAAAGATTTTTATCTTATTTCTTGTATGTAGGCTACATCTTTATACTATTTAATTGTGACTGATTTGATTGGTTGGATAGCTTTTAAATACCTTGTTACACTGTTATTCTGCAATGGTCTGATGATGCAATGGGATACATTGAGAAAGCGCGTACCAGCTTTATACATTAAAGATTTTACTTTCATTGGAGAGTCCACTTTTACTTTATTTTAGGCTGGACTGTGCATTGGTTGTACTCTTTGTCTGGGCTACATAAAATATTTTTAAGGTTATATATGTTCTTAAAAACAAATTTTGGGCATGTACCAATACTTTTAACCAAATCTAGATTTCCTTCTAATACTTTCCAGTTATCCAATAAATACCATGACTGAATACAGTCATGTCTATACAATAACAATTTTGAAGAGGAAATAAAATTTATCACTGATTTATTTCATTATAGGGGATACAAAATAGGTATGCTAATAAAAACAGCAGAAGAAATAAAAAAGAAAAGAAAATCGTGTTTCCCCCTATATTGTTAAAACCTTTTAATAAATCCAACAGGGAAGCTAATTTTAATAACAACATGCCAGTTTGTAGTGTAGACATGACTGTAGACAGTCATGATATTTATTGGATCTAAATTTGGTTAAAGGTATTGGTATACTTCAAAAATTTGTTTTTAACAACACATGTAACCTTAAAAATATTTTACAGAATGATAGCACCAAACTCATTATTTCAGGGCAGTTGTCAGAAAGAGCAAGCAAAAGGGATGTGCAAATGTGGTAGTTGCTCAATATGTAGGCTTACAATGGAAGAACCATACTTACATTTAGAACACATTAGTTACACCACTCGGATCCCTGGGGTATTTAATTGTAAATCAAAGGAGGTGATTTATATCAGCACCTATACAGGTTGCAGTGCATATTATGTAGGTATGACAACTTGTATTCTTGAAATAAGAATTAAAGAACATCTATATACAATAAAAACTAAAAACTAAAGAAATGCTTTATATAAGCATTCCCTGAACTATAAGAAATATAAGAAATGTATGTTTATTGTAGTTGAACAAGTCCCATTGGACAAAAGAAGTGGAGATTTTAAAAATAAGGCTGAGCAAAAAGAAACATTAGGACAGCTAAAATTAGGGGCTGATTGTTTACTAGGTCTTAATGACCCAATTAATATAAAATGTTTTTAAAGGACAGGCAGTTGAAAGTGATAAAATATTTTAAACATTTTTTAGGTCAGGTTATTTAATGGTTAAAAGTTGAATTTATGTTTAATTAAAATATATTGATTTTAATAATGTATTAATTGATGTTGCTCATTTTGGATTAAAATGTATATAAATTAGGAATGTTGTTGAAATTCTTTATGCTGATGAAGTCACTGAGGACGAAAGTGGAGAATCAAGTGGTGTGACACTATTTCATGGTTATTATTGTCTCTGAAGAGTGTACAGAATGTTTTTGTCTTGGATTTTGGTATCATTTACCACTATTGGTTTGGGCTAATTTTCTACTTATTCCTTTGGAGAATGTTTTCTGTAGATGATAATGGGTGCACTGTACTCATCCTTAGTGTGTGTGTGTGTGTGTGTGTGTGTGTGTGTGTGTGTGTGTGTGTGTGTGTGTGTGTGTGTGTGTGTGTGTGTGTGTGTGTGTGTGTGTGTGTGTGAGACTGAATACTCATCCACATATGTGTGATCTCCCCAACAGTGTCTCATTTTCAGCACAAGGAGTCATTTCTACCGGTAACTATCTATAGGTCTATGTTATACATTGGCACTGTTCACAATTTGTTGCAAATATCTGTGTCTTTGTAGAACTATTCCTGCAAAATGTGTGTGTGTGTGTGTGTGTGTGTGTGTGTGTGTGTGTGTGTGTGTGTGTGTGTGTGTGTGTGTGTGTGTGTGTGTGTGTGCATGTCTATGTGCTTGTGAGTGTGTCTGTATTTTAGCATTCCATAGTGCTAATATTAATAAAATCACTGTCTATGCAAACATCTTTCTTACTTTTTTGACATGTTTTATTTACAGGGACAAAGGAAAATATTTCTTTCAGTAAAACTGGGCAAGTAACAGAAATGGATTGCGGTACATTCACAACTTTCTTTTGCAGTGTTCAGTTCATGCAGAGTATTTCCAGACAAACAATGCCTAAAGTCACTAGCATTTTCAATAGGCTTTATGGCACTTGTGAAATGCTCCTGTGTTATTTTTTTCAACAATTCTTTTCCATATTCCACCTTCAAGGACCATCCAGGTTTTAGATTTTGCAGACATCTTCTACACTGACTTCTTCCCCTTCCCTAGAGCCGCCTCTATGGCTTTTTCTCTCAGCTCTGAGATCAGGAATTTAATTTGTTCCATATAGCTTTGTCATTACATACCCCAGGGTTCAGCACCGGATTCTCATTATTTGCTACAGACCCTGGCATTATTTGTGTTAACATGCTTACTCTGCACCTCTCTCTCATGATGCACGTCTGTTAAAGTAAACCACTGCAGACACACAACCCCACAATGAGCAGTGCATTCTCCAAGATCAATTAGCAGTTACTATGACAATGTAGACAAATATACAGAAGATACATTACTACAACCAGGTACTTTAAGTAGTTACATGTTATCTGCACCTTTCTGTAGTTCGTATAATATAACCAGTTGTGGCAGCTAGTGATTTCAAGGCAAGGGAATCTGCAGGAAAAATCTGGATGAGTGGAATAAGTGGAATGTGGCAGGGCTCTATTACAGCAGGCCATTGACCAGTACCTGTCATCAAACAACAGAAGGGATTATTCATTTTCTTCTACCTTCTGCCTTTCCTGCACAACCTGCTTTATGCAGTGCGGCAATGCATGCTGGTACAGTTGCACCCACTGATAACAGTGAAAGTGGAGGACATGTCTTTGAGACCAATCAGCAGTCAGCAGATATTGTGGGGGGGGGGGTATTATAGACAAGTCGTTGGATGCCTGAAAAAGCCACATGGAGAACCTTCTCTGATGACTTGTGGAGTTGTTTCCCTGTCCATCATTAGCTCCTCCATCTCAGCCAGGATCCGGGGGCGATGGCACCCAGAATGGTGATTAATATCCCACTGGGTGTCAGCTAGCTGAGAATACTGC
Organism: Protopterus annectens; assembly: GCF_019279795.1. Taxonomy (NCBI): domain Eukaryota; kingdom Metazoa; phylum Chordata; order Ceratodontiformes; family Protopteridae; genus Protopterus; species Protopterus annectens. The sequence goes on along the minus strand of NC_056725.1, from coordinate 1,299,473,812 downwards.
TGAAAACACCACATCCTATACCCAACCTGGTGTTCCCCTCCATTCTGTGTTGATTTCCACCCCTGTTTGGTTTTCCAGTCCTTCCCTCATAATTGTCATCTCTCTGTTTGTCTGATATCTCCTTCACAATTGTGTTCCCCCTCCTTCAGTCTGTTATCACACACCCTGTTATCATGTCTGTCATCCCCCTGCTGCCTAACATGACACTCTTGCCTTTCTCTTACTTCCCCTACTTCCTTACCCAACTTACCCATCTTTTCAAAAATATAAAATGGGTACCTGTCACACAAAAAAGTATTCCTTCCTTTCCCACCTGCATCCTGCTCATTCCTTATCTGTTAACCTTCAAGTCTACCCTCTGCTTGCTGCCCCTTTTCATGTCTCTCCTATGCCCCTATTTCCAATGTTTAATCCAGGCCATAAATCGATAAAACACTGCACACATGCCTGTATAGGGTTTCTAAATCACTTATCATTTTGCAGTCATACTGTGCATGATGGGGTCATGAAAAGCACCATCAGTACCCATGTACAACCAATGAGAAAAAGTACTGCTCATTGTAAAGCACCAATTACATCAAGTATGTTGGCATCAGCTGTCATACTTTGCAAAAATGAGCAGAGCATCATTGAGCAGCAGTGATCAAGTAAGACTTTTCTACTTCCATTCTGCAGTGTCTAGCAATTACCTATGTACCTCAATTGCAATTTGTCATCACTGAACATGCTGGAAGGTCTAAATCTCTTCAGGGTTGTAGAGTTGTTTTTATTTCCTGACATTTAAATTACATTACAGATACACTGAACAGACTTGGGTGATGTCAGTACTGGTTTTGTCAATAAATCTTACTACTTTTCTACACCTACTTATCCTATCTTTTGTTTACCTTTTTCACCTGCGCTTATTTATGAGCGATATGTGTGTATGTTTCAAACCCCCTTCAATATTGTTTTATATATCCCTGAATGTGCCTCCACCTCCCTGTGCAGCCTTGCCTATGTTATATGTTTGTTTTTGTGTCCCTACTACCTCCAATACCATCCTACCTTAAGCAAACTTCCCTTCTACCTCTCACAATAATGTTCTCTCTCTATCTATCTATCTATATATATATATATATATATATATATATATATATATATATATATATGTATATGCACCCTTGGTTTACAAATATAGATCAGTATTACCTCTCAACTGTCCCTGATTTTCAGAGACATCCCTGATTTTGACTCAAATTTTAGCTCTGTCCCTCTTAATCGCTCTTAACACTGGTGCCTTTTAGACAAAAAGTAGTGAATTATACTTTATAAATAATGACAATAATTAAGAGCTGAAAAATTATTTTACTTCAGGAAATGTATATTAATACACATTCTTTAATTCTGTCAATGAAATAAGTTAATAGAACTAATATTTTAAAAGTGTCCCTGATTTTTTTTTTTTGATTTGTCCCTGATTCTGTTGAGATTTGTCCCTGATTGGTTGAGAGCTATGGTGTAGAAGCATTACCAACTGTGTTCATGTTTTGCACTGACTACCCTTGAGGCTTGTGCTCAGTACTTCTTTACTACAGTTGCCTATACTTCACTGCACTTGTAGCCTTACTCCATGATGTTTCCATAGGTCCCTACAATGCTGAGATGAGAAGCTGCTTGTTGGGGTCTACTTTATTCCCGCGAAAGCCAAATTGGTCGAATGTAATTCGCTTAAACCATAATGAGCGAAACACGAATACATCGAACGCACTAATCCATGAAATTTGAAGTCTCGATCTCTCATAGTTGGCCAGCCCCACCTCCCACAACATACTACCTACCGAAACACAGTAAAAAACAACACATACACACACTAACCAAAACCCTACTTCTAACCCTAATGTAAAGCACCAAAACCCTACTTCTAACCCTACACTAAACCCTACATACACAACTATCTATGCACTATCCTTAACCCCTCCCTAACCCTAAAGTCCGTAACTACTGCACACTTACCCTACTGAGCTATACCCAAACAAATTAAATATTCCACACACATACACTTAATAAAACCCTACACTAAACCTTACATACATTACCTATCTATGCATTTACCTTACGCACACCCTAACTCTAAGGTCCGTAACTATTGCACACTTACCTTACGGAGCTATTCCACAGACGGGCCAACTATGTGAATTTGATATTTCCACTTTCGTGATTTAGTGCATTCGACGTACTTGCATTTTGCTTATGTGTGGCAAGAATTGTATTTGACCAATTTGGCTTTCACAGGAATAGAGTAGACCCGCTTGTTGTATACACTTGCCTGACCATACACATTATTAATGAGCCTCAGGGCTCATAGCACATGCTTAATAAAAAGTCTTGGTCTGGCAGTGATCACAGATGCAGTATTTCTGAATCCCTGGGAAAAAGAATAAGCAGTGCTAATGGCAACAGATTGTTTATTTTTAGTGAAGTAAATTAAAAATTGAAGAGCCGAGATGTTGCTTGGTCATAAGTTAGTACTAGGCTAACTGCCCTAGTGAGCTATTTTAAATCTAGCCAATTATCCCTTGTGAGGCTCAAACCATACACCTTGTGTTTATAAGGCAAATACCTGAACCATTAGGCCACCCCCCAACCATAGTATGTTGCTTCTCTGTACCTTGCAAAGATTACTGACACTCATGCTCAGACTAAACACCACACATGGAAAGATGCATGACTTGAATGGCAGGAAGCAATAACCTGATTAAGCAATGTGAGGCTGTATAGGACACAGTTAGTAATTCGTCTTGCCTTACGAGCCATGAGGGAGTTGATAAGGAGTCACCTGATACTCAAGGAAAAGGGGATTCTGTATAATAGTACAAAGGGTTAATGTTTAGAGAGTGGACCCCTGAGGGAGGGCTACAGGGTGAAATAATACAGCAATTGGTAGTGCCCAGAGCATACTATCTGGCACTTCTAGCTGGAGCTAGAAAGTTCAACAGTCCGAATCCACTATCGATGAACACACATTAACAAAAGCGCTTTCACCAAAAAAGTGCTTTCATTAAAGTGTGTTCAAAAAAAAACATTACATTTACCACCCCCCTACAGACCTCTCAACCAATCAGGGACAAATTTCAACAGACAAGTCAAGAAAAAAATCAGGGACAATCAGAGGCACATTTAAAATATTAGTGATATTAACTTGAAACATTTACAGAATCAGAGCATATGAATTAATACACATTTTCTGAAGTAAAAGAAGTCTATAACTCTTAATTATTGTCATTATCCATTAAGTGTAATTCACCACCTTTCCTCCAAAAGTTACTAGTTTTAGGAGGGATTAAGAGGGTCAGAGCTAAAATTTGAGTCAAAATCAGGGGCGTCCCTGAAAATCAGGGACAGCTGAGAGGTATGCCCCCCCCCTACTTTTATATTCTCACTCCGAGGTTGCACTACAATGGGGAAAAGGGAATTTTCCCTTATCCCCACTTTAGTGCGATCTCCGCAACAGTCATACTTACACAAAAGGGCTTCCTCGGTGAAAAGCACTGTTGCGTAAGTATGCGCGGCTGTTTCACATTCGGTGAAATGGACGCTTGAGCATTGGTCCTAGACCCTTCTAGCCATAGTCCATGACATTCTTTTGCAGGTAATATGGGCATAGAGTGTACCAAAAGATGTATGATGCAGAACATTTATTGGATTGGATTGCAGGGATATAACAGGGTACAGCAGGACTTGTGAGCAGTGTCAAAACATAGGTAAGGCAGGGGACAAGGTCAATGCCCCATTGATGCCTTTACCTGTGATTAATGAGCCATTTCTGAGGGTAGCTATAATATTGTAGGGCCTCTGAGTACCCCAAGTTCCACATGGAAGAAGTATATCCTGGTGGTAGTACATTTTGCTACTAAATACCCTGAGATGGTGGCTCTGTCCTCCATCAATATATATCCAAATATATATATATATATATATATATATATATATACATATACATGGATCTAGGACATTTGATCGAGAGATCAAACATCTGAATCCATAACCATCGAATACACTTTAACGAAAGCGCTTTAACCGAAAAAGCGCTTTTGTTAAAGCGTGTCAATAAAAAAAAAAAACTACATTTATGCTGTGCCCCCCCACACCCCCCTACTTTAATATTCTCCCCCCGAAACCGCACTACAGTGGAGAAAAGGGAATTTACCTTTATCCGCACCATAGTATGGCCTCGGCAACAGGCATACTTACGCAAAAGTGCTTCTTCGGTGAAAAGCACTTTTGCATAACTATGCTCGTGCTTAATGGATTCAGACGTTTGATCTTTCAATCAAACGTCCTAGATCCATACATATATATATATATATATATTTATATATATATGGGTCCCTATCAAATGATCGAAAGCTCATTTGATAGAAACTCATTTCACTGACACCATAAGATAGAAAACTCAAAACATTGAAAACTCATTTGACTGAAACTCAAAACACTGAAAATGCTATATACCCTTTTCCCCATGGTAGTGCGATCCTGGACTTAGTATATATAGTTAGGGGTATGGGGGGGCACAGCCCCCCACAATGGGGAGTGTGGGAGAGCGTAGCCCCCATAGTTTATGTAAATATTGTTTTCTCCAAACAGTTATTCATTGTAGTTTTAAGTATCCATGTGTAGGGTTTAAAATGTATGAAGTATGTGGGGGGCTATGCCCCCTACACCCCCCATTGTGGGGGACTGTGTTCCCCACACCCCCCAACTATATATATATATATATATATATATATATATATATATATATATATATATATATATATACTAACTTCAGGATCACACTACCATGGGGAAAAGGGCGTATAGCATTTTCACTGTTTTGAGTTTCAGTCAAATGAGTTTTCAGTGTTTAAAGCTTTCTGTGTTTTGGTTTCAGCTAAATGATTTTCCATCAAATGAGTTTTCTATCATTTGATAAGGACCCATATATATATATATATATATATATATATATATATATATATATATATATATATATATATATATATATATATATATATATATATATATATATATATATATATACATACGCACAAAGCAAAATGTATTGTCTATGAATACTCAATATACACAATTGTTGAGAACACAGAAGCTTAGAACACTACTTCTACATGTACTTTCATCAGTAGATCTATGGCTAACAATGGGAAAGAGCATGATAATACCCTCAGACGTATGTTAACGTACAGTAACAATGTTCATCAGGTGTGTGAAATCATTAGGCAAAACTGGAAAACTGTATTATCAGATGACAAATTGAGAAAGGTTGGGGCGGACCAATCATCCTTTGGGTTTAGAAGAAATAGGAACCTAAAGGACATTGTGAGTAATGAAAAAGAAAAAGTGGCCAAACAGGTAATAATCAGTAAAGGAACCAAACCTTGTGGGCATGTAAAGCGTGTAATAGCATAGATAAGAACAATATTTTAAGAAGGGAAATACTGGCATCACACCACCAGTCTCACGTAGACCCATTAAACCCACACTGGCAAAAAGCACACATAAATAAATGAAAACATACTCAGAGGCTCTAAATAAAAATCTGCAAAAGCAACAGAGACCACCAAAGCAGACATCCAAGCAACCTTCACCCCCAACACAAACCATGAAACACATACTTCACAAAACCAGTGTGCCACACAATCACAGCCCTTAAGGCAAAATAACATACCCAACATACTAGTAATAGGTGACTCTATAGTCAGGCACACTGACGTCTTACTCACTAGGCTGAATAAGGAGAAGGTTACTGTTAGCTGTCTGTCAGGTGCCGGGATCCACCACACAGCACAAGCACTCAGGTCACTCCAGAACAAGTACAAACACAACTCTCTCATTGTCCATGTTGGTGTGAATGACCTGAGCCGTACCTCCCTGAACTACATAAAAAGAGACATGGAAGAGCTCTCTGATCACATAGCCCAGGCCGGTATGACCCTGACCCTGAGTAGCATCCTGCCCTCACCAAGAATGATACCACGGTATAAAGAATAAATTATCAATTTCAACAATTGGCTAAGTTTCTGGTGTCATTCAAAGGGGATCCAGTGTCTGTCCGACTGGGAAGACATGCTTGACAAGCCATGCTGCTTCGCTAGAGATGGCTTGCACCTGTCACCCTTAGGCTTTCGAATACTGAGCAAGGCTCTTGCCACCCCCATAGTGCCTTTTTTAGGCAAGGCTCAAAAGACAAACCCACCATTGTAAATAGCGCAAGTAACAAAAATCTGAGGGTAATGCTACTCAATGCCAGAAGTCTAAACATCAAAATGCATGCACTCGAGGCACTCCTCAGTATGGAGAAAATCGATATATGTGCAGTAAGAGAAACCTGGTTTAAGGCACCAGAGAGCACCCCATCACTACCAAGCTTCAACTCATGCCATACATTTCGGCCACAGAACCCGGACCGAAATACAAAAGGAGGGGGAGTATCCATATTCATCAAGGATAACCACACCTCCAGGTTAGTGGCACAACACGATGCTTCAGAGATCATCCACGTGCAAATAACAATGGGCAAATTGTAGCTTGCTACAGATCACCCACCATGTCCTAGGACCTGCATTCCACATTTCTGGAAACACTGGAAAACATAAAGGTCCTACCAAACACCCTAATATTGGGTGATTTCAACTACCCAAACATTAACTGGGAGAACTACTCAAGTACTAACTCCCTTGCCCAACATTTCCTAGAATTTATAAATTCAAATGCCCTGGATCAACTGGTCAACACTCCCACCAGAGGTTACAACATATTGGACCTGGTTATTACCAACATGGGCGACCGGTGTTCCACACCAGAGGTCAACCCCTTGCTGGTTAGATCTGTCCGTAATCAAATCACTTTGGATATCTATATTCCACCCCCACCCTCGGACAAGGAAACCACCATGAAAAACTTTTCAAAAGCAAACTTCACGTTACTTAAGACCAAGGTGGAAAGTTTCAAAGCCCCCATGCTAAAGGATAACGCTGTCCAAGCTGCAAAATCCTTTACTAACGCATTCTATGGCCACCTACATGAATGCATGGATTGTGCTATCCCAAGCAAAACCAAGACTCATTCCTCCAAGAAAAGGAACCAGTCTGGTGAACCCCTGCCATAAACAAGCTATACAATAGAAGGAGGAAACTAGTACAGAAAAGAGTAAAATCCCAAGAAGGGAAGACATCCCTAATCAGTATCAGCAAGAATGTACGTTTCCTCATAAAATCATCCAAGGCTAGCTTCGAAAGAAAAATTGCCAAGGACTGCAAAGATAATCACAAGGCATTCTTTAGTTATGTCAAGAATCTAAGTGGCAATGCTCATATCTGCTCAGAGTTAATGCAGAATGGCACAAAATACACTGAACCAACTGATATTGCCAACATCCTGGCAGACAGGTTCAGTGCAAACTTCACCCCCCTCTCACCCCCAAAAGGGCCCATAACCATACCAGAAGAATGTAGACCACCTGAAATCACAGACACTCAGGTTAAAACAGCCCTCGCCAAAGCCAAAAATGCAGCATCAATGGGACCGGACGGTGTCCCAGGCTGTGTCCTGCACATGCTCAAAGACAAACTAACCCCTCACCTAAACACACTGTACAAACTCAGCCAATCCACAGGCTACATACCCATAGAGTGGCACACAGCAATGTTTATTCTGCTCCACAAAGGTAGAGCCACAACAGACCCTGGGAACTATCACCCTATAAGCCTGACTAGCTTGGTCTGCAAGAATATGGAGTGCATCATCATGGAACTCATTAACAGAGACATTAGGAACCTCCAAACACTGGACCCTACCCAGTTTGGCTTTGTAAAGGGAGATCATAACTCCTAAACCTGGTGGACTTCTTTGAGACAGTTACCAAGGCTATAGACAAGGGAAAGGTGGTACACACAGCCTACCTAGACCTCTCAAAGGCCTTCAACACCATTCCCCATTCTGGTTTTATAGACAAACTCACCAGCCTGAACATAAACCCCTATGTCACAAGATGGGTTGCCATTTGGCTCACGGACAGAACCCACGTAGTGAGAGTTGCAGGAGCTAGGTCTGACTCTAAACTGGTTACAAGTGCCATTCCCCAGGGTTCAGTCCTAGGAACCCTTCTGTTCAGCATATACTTCTCAGAGGTACAGGCAAGCACAGGAGGACTATGGCCGGCCAAGTTCGCAGACTACTGCAAACTAGGGGCTATAATTGACTCTCCGGCTGACACAGACATCCTCCAAAATGGTCTCACTGAGACGGATACCTGGTGTCAAAATCATGGCCTCAAGCTAAATGCCAAAAAGTGCAAAGTCATCCCCTTTGGAAAAAACAAAGTACCCACAAACTACCACATAGGTGGTAGTCCCCTAAATATAGAAAACGTAAAAAGGATCTGGGGCCCCAAGTAGATAGTAATCTCTCCTTTGATAATCACATTGCCAAAGTGGTTAGAAAATCCTTCTATGTGGCCCACCTAATCACAAAAGGGTTTGCATTCAGATCAAAAGAGGTCATTGTGCCCCTCTACTCATCACTCAGCAGACCCATCATAGAGTTAAATGCCCCATTTGGGATGTACCCTACAAGACACCTGCAACAGCTGGAACGACCACAGAAGTACCTCACCAAGAGGATCACTGGCCTCAAACAGACGCCCTATGCAGCTTGACTGAAGAATCTCCAGCTGTACTCGGTTGCATACCGCCTACTCAGTGGTGATCTCTGCCTGACATGCAAGGCCACGTCCAATCCACACACAACAAAAATAAATAGGACTTGCTGGAGGGATAGATTCCTGTCCCAGAGACTTCCCATGCTTTGGAACAAGATTCCAATCTATATTAGGCAGAGCTCCTCACTAACACTCTTCAACAGAAAACTTGATGAGTGAATGGGAAACAGAAAGTTTACCCCGGGGATCACTTCAGTGGCTCTGCTGGACAGAGGCACAGGGAACTAATCTAAGGGAGCGGCGAAAGCCAACACATTCTGGCTAGGCTTATAAATGCCTTCGGACAGATAGCCTAGTACCTACCTATGAACCTATGAACCTATGAATATGATTGGTTGCCACTCTATTTTTAAATTACAGTGTCATACATTTTTATCTGAAGAAGGGAACAGCCCAAAAGTACTCATCTTTTGTATATTTTGCTGCTACTTAACAAGAAATCCGAGTGGTGGTTGTTGCTATTTGTTTTGCTTTCAATTATATATAATAAAGCACAACTCATGATGTAGATTAAACCAATAGAAAAAATAGATATTAAACACTGAGATAATAGTAGATGATACTAAGAGATATTGTTAAAATTCAAATGCCAATAAAAAATATTTATATTTATAATATATTTTTTAAAAAATATAAACTACAAAAATATAACAGACAAAAACTATAAATTCACAATAAGGCAGGGTCCACCACAACCAATTGTACTGGAAAACAATTAAAAAATCTGGCAATTAAGTCATTTATACAATAGAGTCATGTATGTGTGTGTAAGTAAAAAACTATACAACTTATACAAGTGCCTGTACAATGGCATTGACTCTGTCATACCTGATAGAACCAAAGCAAGATCTTCAAGGAAAAACAAACCTGTCTGGAGGACAACTGCCATTAATAGGCTATATAATAGGAGAAAGAAATTGCTGTCTAAGAGCAGGAAATAATGGTCTCAAAACTGGAAACCCTCCATCTTCAACTTAAACAAGCAAATAAGACTCCTAGTCAAGTCCTCCAAAGCTAACTACGAATCCAAATTAGCTTCCGTAAGTAAGGATAACCACAAGGCATTCTTTAATTACATCTGCAATCTCAAAGGTAAGGCCCAGATTTGCACTGAAACTGTAGTTAATGGTACTACATATATAGAACTGTGGATGTAATAAATATTCTCACTGACAGGTTCAGTGAAAACTTCACTCCCATGTTCCCACCACATATATCCTAAAGCATCCCAAACACCTGTTTCCCACCTAATATCTCAGAGCAGTAGGTCTTAAATGCCATCTCCAAGGCCAAAAACACAGCCGTATTAGACCAGACAACATCCTGAGCTGTGTTCCACATGGGTTAAAACAGGAATTAGCATCACCACTGAGCACGCTTTTCAATCACAGCCTAAGCACTAGCTTCATCCCAGTGGAATGGAAAACAGTGGCCATCATCCCTTTGTACAAAGTGGGTGCATCCACAGACCCTGGGAACTATAGACCCATTAACTTGATCAGACTTATCTGCAAGGCCATTATTAACAAAGATATAGGAAATCTCCAAATGCTTGATCCCACCCAGTTTGGCTTTGTCAAGGGGAGGTCATGCCTGTTAAACTTGGTGGACATCTTCGAGACAGTTACCAAAGCCCTAAATGAGGGCAAATCTGTGCATACTGCCTACCCAGACTTAGCCAAGGCTTTTGACATAATCCCCCACTCAGGCATCATTGATAAACTCACCCAGCTGGGTATCAACCCATATATTGTCAGGTGGGTTGCAAACTGGCTCACTGATAGAACTCATACGGTCAAAATAGGGGACTCCACCTCCTCTGTCACACCCATAACCAGTGGTGTTTCACAGGGATCGGTTCTGGAACCCCCTACTGATTGGAATCTACTTGTCTGAAGTGCAGGCTAAAACTAAAGGTTTGTGGCTGACAAAGTTTGCTGATGACAGCAAACTGGAACTAATCATTGGAAGCCCTAGCAATGTCAACATCCTGCAAGAAGGTCTTATGCAGACTAATGACTGGTGCCAAAGTCATGGTCTTACACTTAATGCAAAAACAAAATGCATTATCATCCTCTTCAGCAAGGGTGATGTTCCTGCAAACTACCACATCAATAGCAATACCCTGAGCACACAGTCAGTGGTGAGAGATCTGGGCACAAAGGTTGACAGAGACCTTAACTTCAACCACAATGCCTCCACAGTGGCAGCAAGGGCATTTTATATTGTTCAACTCATAAGTAAGGGCATTGCCTCCAGAAAAAAAGAGGTTATAACCCCCTGTACTCTTCCCGCATCAGGCCAGTAATAGAGTACAGTGCTCCCTTTGGTATGTTCCCTTCCAAACACCAGCAGTAACTAGAGAGACCACAAAGGTTCCTTGCAAAGAAAACTCAGGGTCTTCAAAATCTGCCTTATGTGGACAGACTGAAATCATTGTCAGTTTATTCTGTGTCATACAGACTGCTCAGAGGTGATCTGTGCCTTGCATATAGACCAATCTCTGATTCAGCTTTGATAAAAATGCTGCACATTTGCAAGTCAAATGGCACACGGTCACTCACTCAAAGGACCTTAACTTGGTACGTGACATCAATAGAACTTGCTGGAGAGACAGATTTGTCTAACAGAGGTTGGCCACCTTTGGAACAAGCTTCCTATTCATGTTAAACAAAGCCCCTCGTTAGCCGTATTTAAGCACAATTTGGATGAGTAAGCAAACATTCATCCCAGGGGTTCCACCTCCGTCCCCCTTAGACAAAGGCAATAGGTGTTGATTTTAGTGTCTGCTTGAACCAGACACCCTTGGGAACATGGGTTGAACTTGGCTAGGCTTGTAAGGGCCCTGGGGCCATTAGCCTAGTAACCTCCTATGATCCTATGAAAATTAGACCTGGAAATAGATGCCTGTCTATAGATAGATAAACAGGTAGAGAGACAGATGGACTGCTCATCTCTTGCCTAGAGTACATTTTTTTGGAATCACCTGCTACCTTTTCTCCAAATTCTTTCCCCTCTTTTATCTCCATCTGGCAGAAATATACTCACTAAACCATAAGGCTTAACTGTGTTTACATAAATTATATCAATTAAGGCTCTGAGTGACAAGATTCAATCTCTTCTTCCCTCTAATTAGATCAAACACTATCTCATTTCCCACCATGGCAAAGATTCATCACACTGTTTCTTCTCATCTACCCAGATTTATACTACTTATAAAAGTCCACATAGCCCCAAACATTCTCACTTTCCTAATTATTTTACTTCTCAGTATTCAATGTAGTGCTACTTTCATAATTGCTGTACAACTAACATATCATAGAATATTTCATTATCAAACACCTTCATCCCCTTTTAATATTTCACTAGTTAAGATGTTATTTTAATTGCTAGAAATCACTGGTGATATTACAGTATATTTTGCAACGTTATATTTCTGTTTGCTATAAACTAGCTTGCAGCTGTTTCTAATGAATGTTCAACACTGTGTATAGTTGTGCAAGCTATATACATGCTGTTTGTAAAGAATGTTTATGTAAGCTATTGTAAAGTGTTTTCACTCATGTATGTACACATTCCTATATTTTTTATTCCTTCTGATATCATGTAACTGTATTTTATGTATATGTCAAAACTGGTGTTAAATGTAGAGCTTTTCTTCCAGGGACTCTGATGAAAAAGGCATTTATCCCAGTCAGACTTTCCTGGTAAACAAAGATAAATAAATAACTAAACAAACAAATAAATAACTAAATATTGTTGGTCAACTAAACAGCTTGCCAACCTGTTACTGTTTTTAGTGTTTTAGATAATGTTGACTTAAGTCAGTGTTTGTTGAGGTTATGTCTGCTGTGGTCAACTAGAATTCAATTTGAAGGTTACTGCACATTTGTAAATTGTAATTATGTGACCTTGAAATTAGTATATTTAAGTAATGGTGTGTGGGATTAAATGACCCTACAATCAATGGTGTTGGTAGTGGAGCACCTCCATGTACATTCATCTGTCAAAGTTTTAAATCAGAAGAAAAGGTATATCCAAAGAAAGACATGTTTTTCAAAAGGAAAATTCTCAGCTTTTGTTGACATTTTTTGTTTCCAGGTGTGCATGAAGGTAGTATAGTGATGCTTTATTGATGAAGAAAAGTTAGATGTGTTGTAGACTCTAACATGACTGGAATCCACAGAGACTAATCACCAGTGGAGTCTTCCAGGGTAGTGTTCTGGGACCTCTCCTGTTCAACATATACTTTTCTGGAGTAAAAGCCAATACGAAAGGGCTCTGGCTGACTATGTCTGCAGATGACTGCAAGTTAGGAGCAGTAATTGAATCCCCAAATGACTTAGCCATCCTGCAGAATGGTTTGTCTTATATAAATAACTGGCTTCATGGACTGAAACTAAATGCCAAAAATATGCATTGTTGCATCCTCTGGAACTAACTCATTGACAATACACCCCTAAGAGTTGAACCAGTTGTTCAAAATTGGGAAACTTATGCTGACAGTAACCTAACTTTTGACCAACATGTGTCTATTGTTATAAGAAAGTCCGTCTATATTGCACAGTTTATAAACAAGGAGATTGTGTCTAGATCTATGAATGCCATTGCCCCCCTTTACTCAGCCCACATTAGGCCAGTCATTGAATATAATGCCCCATTTGGCATGTATCTGTTCAGACACATGCAACAACTGGAACATCCAGACAGATAACTTACTACAAGGCCTAAACAACATGTCCTACATGGACCAACTCAAAGCCCTATTACTATACTCGATATCCTACAGAATGCTAAGATATGACCTGTGTCTGGCATGCAAGGCATCCTCCAACCCATTACTGATGGATTTACTACACATCAACAAGACAAGTGTCATCAGAACTACTTGGTCTAGGGATTGAAACCTCTTCTGCAAAGTCAACAGAATGGTTTGGAGGAACAGGTATATCTCAAATATGATACTACTGCTGCTGTGGAACATACTCCCCATCCACATAAAACAAATGTTCATTCCTGTTCATATTCAAACACAACTTTGATCTATGAATGGGAAACAGAAAATCTACCTCAGGACTGCCCTCTGTACTACCAATAGACAAAGGCAGCTCCTAAATGCTTTACGACATGCAAGGGTCCCCTCAGATTATCTATGGTCTGATCCCTATTATTCTCATTATGGGTAATACATAATTATTTACCTTTGGATGGGTAAATCCAATCTATAACCAAATGGAATAGGTTATGTCTAGCCCAAAAAGGGAAATTGGCTAGGCTTAAAATGGCCTAGAAGGGAAGCTAGCCTAGTACTTAGCTATAAACCTATGAACTGTAGGTTGAATTAGGTGTTACAGTAACGTCTGCTTGTGCACAGGAAGCAGATCAGTGATGATAAGGCTACTTATGAGCTTGTTGAATAACTGCAGCTGTTCATCTTTTTTTCACCCAGTACTCCTTCTGACTCTCAAGTCTTCTTCCTGGCTTGCTTAGTTGACTAAGTCATTCTCCCTAGGCAAGGGCTCAGCTTCTCAGTTAATTTCTCTCTCACACGGTGGGATCAAAGATGATGTGATCAGGAGTAGCACCATCATCCTGGAGGAGGCTGGGTTTTTCTTAAGCCATAATGTCTCCCCTTATGTGCTGAGGACAGCTACCATCAGTGCTGGTGGGCAATGAGGAGTGACTAGAGCCTGTGCACTGCCCCTGGACCCAGAGGTATAGTCCACTACTGCTTTGCTTTCTCACCCATCCTCCTTGCCAAAATCATTATATTTCCAAGCCACTAATCGAACTCGGGTCACCTGGGCCACAGTCACTGCTTTACCCTCTATGCCACCAGGCTGGTTCATGTTGCTGTTCATTTTGTTTGATGGTTATGTTAAGGATATTAGTAGATTTGATTCTTTATGTTATTTATACAACTTGTGGTCAATGCAGAATTAGTGTACCTTTGTGATAATCATATGCTAACTAGTAGTGTCAGAGTGAGAAGTTGTAAAGTAGAGCATTTAGGCTGATTTGTTTCTGATTTGACGGAATGTGTTGTCAACAGGTTGTGGTCCAGCATTAGATGGTCAGCTAGTGCTGGACTCATTCATTGCTTATATAAGTATATGTTTTACACATATATGGTAGCAGGACACACTCTTGAATGGTAGTTTGCTTAACAGTATTTTTGGGTGGGTAAGTAGATCATACGCTCACATTGTTAGGTGTATCATATCCTCACAAACCAACCCGATACTGTCCATCAGTGCAGTACACTGCCCGACTCTCTCAGTGACCACAACCCCACATTTATCCTTAAATATAAACTAAAATCCAATCACTATTCCTCCATACTACAAACCCAGTCCCACAAAAACTTCTCCACAGCTCACTTCTTAGAAGCCCTAAATTCCTGCAACTTCTCTCCCATTAAAAGCCTCCTACTTGACAAGGCAGTTGAATACTTTAACTCCACATTTTTAAACATCCTTGACCACCTAGCCCCAACTAAAACAATTAGAATACACAGTAACCCAGCCCTTTGGGTACAAAAAAACTTGAGTCTTATTCAAGACAGGGATAAAGCCTGGAAAATCTGGCAACAAAACAAGGCACCCATAACTAGGCAAACCTTTCTTGAACTTTGAAATAAGGCAAAAAACAAATCAAGACTGACAAGCAAAATCACTACATTTCCCTACAAACAAAACACAACTCCAACCCTCAAAAATTTTTGGTTGCAGTTAAGAACAACCTCCAGCCCAGAAAAACCACCACACCCACTCCCCAATATAGAAGGCACAAACCTAGACATAGTCACTAACTTCAAGAAATACTTTAACTGCTCCATTCTTAAACTCATAAACAATACAAGCATTACCAACCTACCACAAACCCCTAAGGCTCAAAACAACACTATGCCCTTCTGTACCAGGCCAGTTCCAACATCCATTATCCAAAAATACTTAACTAAACTCAAACCAACCACCCTTGCCACTGACAATCTTCCTGCCGAATGCCTTCAACTAGCATCCAAAGCTATAGCGCACCCCATTTCACTACTAATAAATAGATCCATTACTGAAAAACCTGTCATTTTTTTGTGGAAGACCTGATTCATAATTCCCATTCACAAGGGTGGCCCCTCTACTGATCTCTCTAACTGCCAACCAATTGTGATCCTATCCCCCCTATCAAAGTTCTTAGAAAAGTGCATCCCCTTTCAACTCCTTACCCACCTTCTCTCCAATAATCTGCTTTCCAAATCTCAACATGGATTTTGCCCATCCCCCAGTACCACTGCCACCCTAATCAACTTCACCAACACTGTTTTCACTCAGGAACCAAGGCAACCTAGTTTCCACTACCTTTTTAGACTTATCCAAAGCATTAGATACAGTTTCTCACAACAAACCCCTAACCTGCCTGTCTGACCTCAGCATTAACAACCCCACCCTACTCTGGTTCAAAAGTTACCTAGACAACCCCCAAATAGTCTGTCAAATGGCTCAACTCCCTATCCCCCCACTTCTTGTCACACTAAGCATCCTACAAGTCTCTATTCTAGGCCCCCTTCTTTTTAACATATTTACAAACCAACTCCACTTAGCAACCACTAAAGCTGACATAGTTCAATATGCAGACAACACAACCCTGATCTGCTCTGATCCTAGCATCCAACTTCTCCAGCATAAAGCCCAATAATTCTTTACAGAAATAGAAAACTGGCTAAGTAAGACTCAATTGATATTAAACCCCAAGAAAACACAACTCATGTTGTTACACCAAATAAAGACCAATGACCCCACCTTCTCCATACTCTCAGCCAACAAGACCCTCATCACCCCAGTATCAGAAGCAAACCTACTAGGACTTACAATTGAACCACAACTAAGATACAAAAAATATCTCTATAACTATCCATAAAAAGCTAGGGACCCTCTATTGCTGTAAAAGATACCTCACCTCCAAGTCTAGAACTGATATAGCCAGAACCCATCTCCTATCCACATTGCTTTATGCATCCCCAGTTCTAACAAAACTAAATAAAACTGACCTGAACAAACTTTCCATTTGCTACAACAAAATTGCCAGGTTCGCAACCAATGCCAAATCACACTCCCACCACTGCCAATTCCTATATTCATTACACCGACTCGAATTTCCTAATTTACTGTGTTACCACCAACTCAACCTATCCTGAGAAAACCGCTGCCCTGACTGTTTTTCTAAACTTCTACAACTCAAATAGACACCTATGAGCCAGTACTAAAGCTCTGACCAATACAATCCCATGTAAAAACAGCTCTGGTGAATCTCTTTCCCCTAATGAAGTCGTTAAAACAAGCAACACTCTGCCCCCCTGACCTCAGATTACAAAACTGTACTTCCGCTTTTGAAAACCTCCTTAAATCATACCTTTACACTAACCATCTTTGTTACTGCTATGCACCCCCTTGAAGCCTCACCCCAATGCGAGAATTTATCCCCTTATGCCCTGTTGTTTACTGTTATTGATCTCTTCCAATACTCACTGTACATATTGTACATAATGCTATATGGTGAAAGCCTTGCAATACTGTACTCTAAATTTGCTCATTGATTCTATTGTATATATTGTATCTACTATGTAAAGCATGTTTCTCTATTGTTATTGACTTTTTTTCTCACTATGCTCACTATGTAACCAAATATTTTCACTTTGTATCCAAAAATGTATTGTATGGAGCTTTTCTCCCCAGGACTCTGCTGGAAAGGGACACCAGCTGTCCAGTCAAACTATCCTGGTAAACAAATGTTAAATAATAAATAAATAAATAAATACATCTTTTGGTGTGTGTGTGTGTGTGTGTGTGTGTGTGTGTGTGTGTGTGTGTGTGTGTGTGTGTGTGTGTGTGTGTGTGTGTGTGTGCGTGAGTATGTGTGTGTGTGCGGGTGTGTGTGTGTGTGTGTGTGTGTGTGTGTGTGTGTGTGTGTGTGTGTGTGTGTGTGTGTTTGTGTGTGTGTGTGTGTGTGTGTGCGGGTGTGTGTGTGTGTGTGTGTGTGTGTGTGTGTGTGTGTGTGTGTGTGTGTGTGTGTGTGTGTGTGTGTGCACGCGTGCGTGTGTGTGTGCGTGCATGTTTACATGTCATGTAGTGGTACTGTTAGGTAAACAGATTTCCATAAGTTGATGTGAAGGGTTAGGGGAAGGGGCAAGGTTAAAGTTAGCATGAATGAGTAAGGTGAGACAGAGGCACAAAGCTTAGAATGTTCATATAAGCATGGATGGGCTTTCACATAAGGTACACTGCTAAGATTCATGCCTAACTTCTGAAGCCTACCCTTCCTGAAAGGATATCTTTTTGAAGTTAGCCAAGCAGGCTTCCAAATCCTCTTGACTGCTGAAGGGCTTCAGTGGGGATGTAGCTGTTGGTTTTGCCATGGCTTTGGCTGCCACCATCCATCCTTTCACTAGTGGTAGTAATTATCTAGAAAATCTGTTTGACTGTAGTCTTTTTGTAGCCCTGAGGACTGCTGTACCACTGAATGCCCTATATCAATACATCATCCCAAGCAGGCACACATTCCCTCTCAGGCATACCTCTCAACCCTTCCTCATCAATGTTGTGGTTTTCTGGCAAATCGCTGAGGATTGAAGTAATTAAATAATGACATAATATTGAATTTCAGACCTCATATAATTCAGAAAATGCATGCCAACACAGATCCTGTTATTCTAACAATTTTCTAAGTTTATAAAGGCAATATCTAAAATCTGTCCCTATTTTGGGGCCTTTTTGCACCATTATTTTAGGCTTTGTCCAAATTTCTTTTGTTAGGAGGTTGAGACGTGTGCTCTCACTGGATTTGCAAAGAATAAAACAAGTGGAATGAACAATTAGGAGTTGTCACTGCATCCCCCACATGTGATTTTTTTTTTCCAGCAGGGTAATTTTTATTGGCATAATGCAAAATGGGCAACTTTTGCCAGGAGAACAAGCAGTGAAAAATGGAAACAGAAATTGCAAAAGAATAAATCGTTCAGTCCATTAACAGTCATAGTCACAGCTTAAAACAGGAACGTATGATTATTCATATAGCCTAAAAGCTTCTACAAGCTGCATCTTTATAAATGAAACAATAAAAACAAAAAGTCATTCATATAAAAGTTTCTTCCCTCCACTATAACAATTAATTAAATATTTACTGCTTTATTAAGTATATTGTGGCTCCCAGTTGATACATTCATTTTGTTTTGGTTCCGAATTTTCATTAAAGAAGCATTTGCTATCCTGTTTGTGGTTCTTCAGTCCTGATATAGGAGTGAGTCTACTTGTGAAGTAACACTATAGCCTACCTCTCCATCCTTAACATGTGTAGTTACCTACACAGGGTCCCTAATTTTAATGCCTGCTATAAGCATGCTGAACAGTAATGGCTACAGGACAGATTGCTGTGGAGTAGCAGTTAACTGTTTCATTTTTTTCTTTTTAATTGTGTTCTATAGTCTATGATCCAAACCCGTAGGATTATGTCAAAGTTTTATTCTGCCAGCTCCACGTAGAAAGTGTGGTTGAATAACACTATAGTCCACTGGCAAATGACACCTATTTGGTGAATTCAACTGAGTTCAAAGTGTATGATATGCCATTCAAAAAGCCACACTGTTTCTGATCTAATACAGACAGCGATCCACTTTCATTTCTGTTAGATAATGATATTTTTTTAAATCTCTCCACCACTGCATTTCAGATATTAGTAAAGCCAAATCTTCATTATGCAACAATTATGACATCCTATTAAATGATCAGTGCACAGACTTGGTGGGAGGGCTCTAAGCTGGTTGTTAGAGGAGAAATCATGGACCATGAGAGACAAAACAAGAATCAGAGAAGTAGAGAATTTGAATTAAAAACAGAATGTTAAAAGAAATACAAGCTTGAAGAGTGATGAAGGAATGGAGTCAGATACCGAAAGACAGTGAAATGAGATTAATCACTGAACTCCGTATGTTACAGACCAGCAAGGTTGAGACAGAATTAATGTGGAGGGGGCAACTTTGATGGCTAAAGAGGTAGGCAGAACCTAAATGCATAACCTTTTTTAACCAGTGTAGGGGTAAGGGAGTTGTTATCTGCCTTAAATATGTAGCTAGCTACAAAATTCTGGGGGCTAAACCTACCAAAGAAGCTTTCCAACTGTGTTTCAGTGACCTGTACGGCCCACCTACTTTGGCAGTTATCTACCCACATGTGGTCTTTTACAGTGGCTGTGGAATGACCTCTATGTCAGGATAATCAAAGGGATAAAAAGCAGTGGTAGCTGGTGACTTCAAATCAAAGGGGGGGCTGCAGGAGACAGCTGAATGGGTGGGTTAAATGGGAATGGGTGTGGCCAACTAGAAAGGGGAGGAGCTATGCTCAAAACCACAAAAACTGTAACGTTAATTAAATACTCTGCCTTGGGTGCCAAACCATCATTATGAGAGTCCAATCAAGACAAAATGAAGTGTAGAAGAAAAAACATATTTCAATCCATTGGCTGCATGACAGCTTACTTAATATCTAGAGGGAAACAAAAAGGTTGTGAGGCATGAAAAAATAAATTACTTTTTAAATACATTACTGGAATGCTAGTCAAAATCAAGTATAAGAAAAACAAGCAGCACTCGACTCAAACCACTTCTCCTTGTACACCAGTTCTAATTATAATTTATATTCAGCTTTATTAAAGTACCAAGTAACATGCTGAAAGTAGCAATCTCTGTGATACCCCCACTTGTAAAAATGTTTCTTATCCAAAAAAGACCTGCTGCCTGACAACTATCTACTTGTTTCATGGGGAAAACATGATCAAAGTAAAAAAAAAAAAAAAAGCAATCAGGAAACAAGCTCAACATACATTGCTTAAAGGATTACTGCACAGGATATGGACCACACATGGTAGATTGGCATTCTGTTTAGTTTGCAGGCAAAGCCTGTAATGAGTTCTTAAAATAATGTAATCCTGTCCTTTATTACAAATACTGTCATATGCATTTCAATACCCAAGGCTTATATGTTATCTAGTTATGTAAGTATTCTCTGCATGGCAACAACAGAAAGGCTTTCAATGTTGGCAATTCTTTAACAGTAATCTTATTAAAACTTACTTGCATCTTACAATCTCAGACAAGCTTACCAGATGGTCATTAAAGCACTGCTACTTAAACAAAGAGCAACAGGCACTTTCTGAATAATAATAAGCATAAATCAACAGTATAAAAATATGACAGAAACCAGAACATTCTGCAAACTCAAGGACAGATGAAAAGCCATTGTAGTACTTGTGCCTACCTTGGATGGGGGATATTCTGCACATTTACACTGCATAACTGCACCTTGCCTTGCTTGGACACATCCAGAGTCACTAAATGGGGGAGTGGGGTGCAACAAGTATGTCACAATTTGAAATGTCTCTGGCTGACTGCGATGGACGTGACACATTTGTCATACCTCTCAACCTCAGAGCAAGAAATCTGGACAAAGCCATGCATAGAAGTGGGACAAAGGCCCAAAAATGAGGACAATTTTTAAATATTGCTCTTATAAACTTAGAAAGATAATATCTTGCATTAGTATGAATTTTCTGAAGGGTATGAAATCTGAAACTGAAATGTCTGTCATTATTTTCTAACTTCAGTCTTTAATGATTTGTCACTAATTTGCCAAAACAAACACAATTTTATGAAAAATGGACCAAAAATGTGATTCAAAAATATAAAATAGCCACACAATACAGCTGGGAACCTGTCAAAGAAGGGATAATTTGTAATATTAGTACTGCTAACTTGAGCAGTTGACAAAATAAAATAATCTACATGCATTTCTAAAATAAAAGTAATCTATAACTGATTATTACAGTTATTTATTAATTGTAAACCCTCCATGTTTTCTTCCAAAATTGCCATTTTGCGGAGGGATTATTAGGGGAAGAGCAACATTTTGAGCCAAAATTGGGGACAGTTGAGAGGTTTGGATATGCCTAATTCTATAAAGCAATTTATTTGCATGTACCTCTCAACCTGTTAATGCAGGAAATCTGGACAAGGCCAAATATATGGGGGGAACATATAAACAGTACTAAAAATTGCTCTTGTATAAACTGAGACAGCTGATCGAATAACAGGTCTTGCTTTAGCATGCATTTTTCTGAAGGTTATGAAGTCTGAAACTCAGTGTCTGTCATTATTTAGTGACTTCATTCCTAAATGATTTGACAGAAAACCACAAATTTTATGAGGAACAAACGAAAAATAAGAAGCAAAAATCTATTCATTCTGCAAAAATCTGGACAGTTGAGTGGTATAGTTCAGCCGGGGCTGTCTTTGAGTTTGCTGCCCTTCCCCCCTCACAAAATCATGGTCAAATGGAGCTTCCCCCCTACAGCCATTCCAATGAACCATTACTTGGCTATTTCACCCCATTTACCATAAACACTAATGTGCATACTGCTTTACTTCTGCAATGATTTGGACTTCATTTAAAAGTTTTATTTTGCATTTTACACCGCAAACACTAATATATATCATATCTGCTAAACAAAGCAATGCAGTCTCACAATGAGAACAGACTTAACATTAAAACTTCTCTGCCCTTGAAAACTCACAATCACTGAAACAGCATTGAAACCCACATTCAAAGAAAATACATTTTGCCAGTGGCAGATTAACTTTAGGTTTGGGCTGTTTTCAAATCACAGGCCCCTTGCACACAAAACATACACATGCTCTTTCATACACCTTCCTGATTGTATTAAATTATATTCCTTGAACAATACAATACAGTTTTAGAGGGTGTTTTAAATTTATTGTTTTGAAATTTTTCCAGTAAAAAAATGAAACAAAATGCATGCATCAGTAATGACAAAACTGCCCAATTCAGAACATTTCCATCATAAAAGTCTACTCAAACTTCTACAGTCCACCAGTATCAGTACATATGCACAATCTCTGAAGAAGTAAAAGTCATCTAAATAATTCCATATTAAAGAGATCTGTAACTAATGAAGAGGTTGCTGCTAGCAAACAACTTTGTATTTCATTGTTTCATCTACAAATAAAGTGCCTGTTACCCTTGAGGAATAAATTGCCTATCTTACACTAAAAAAATTATAAGCTAGCAATATTGCAATAGGGAATGGATGGCAAACTGATAACAGGTTCATAGTTACTAGGTATCTTCGCCAAAAAGGAGTGTAGAATCCACTCCTTTTTGCAACACAGTACAGTATCAGCAATGAATCTATCTACTGTGGGAGTAGAACCCACAGCCTTCTGCATCAAAAGTAAGTATCGTACCTGTTGTGCTATTAACAATGCAAGTAGACTCAGCATAAGCAGCACTAAACTTTTGCTCCCCTGCAGCTCTCAGCTCCTTGTAAAATCTACTCACTCAGTTGTATCTCTGAACTTTGCAGCACAAAGAAATCTGGAAAAAGCCAAAGTTTATTGTGAGGGGGACAAAAGCCCAAAAACCAGGGACACATTTTAAACATTGCTTGTATAATGTTGGAAAGTTGCTAGAATAAAATGTTGTGTTACCACCATACATTTCACTGCCAAGACTTGAACCCAGGACCCTGTGCAAAACAGTCAGAGTAACATACCACTATGCCAAATCAGCTGTTTTGTGAAAGAGGAAGACAGAAACTTAAATGGCTACCATTTAGTGAATTCAGTTCTCACCAAAGCACAGCTGTCAACCTCGTAGCACAGAACACCTGAACAAAGCTAAAAGTGGATGAATACAGCCCCCAAACATTCAGTGAATTCAGTTCTCACCATAGCCCTCAACCTCTTAGCAAAAAACACCCGGACAAAGCCAGTAATTAGGGAATATAGCCCCCAAATATATTCAGTGAATTCAGTTTTTACCATAACTTTCAACCTTAGCACAAAACCTAGATGAAGGCAATAATGGGGGAATACAGTCCCAAAAATAGGGACAAATTTCAAATATCCATCATATACACTTAGAAAATTGCTAGAATAAAAGCTTTTGTGTTACCATGCACTTTCTGAAGAATATGAAGTCTGATATTCAAATTTATGTCATTTTTAACAGTTGTTAACCAGGAAAGTCTGACTTGGAACAAAAGCTATTTTTTAGCAGAGGCCCAGGGAGCAACACTCCAGACAGACACATGTCTTTATAAGATGGGAGGACACTAGAGGAAACAAAAACAGGGAGGGCATACAGACTCCACACAAAAGGTAAGGCACCCCAGCCAAGAATCAAACCAGAGAACATGTAGCTGCCAGGCAACAATGCTACTACTGCACCAATGCACTACTGGCTTTGCAAGGATACAAAAATACAGAAACCACAGATTTTATGAGGAACAGAACAAGTATGATGGAAAAATCTGCAACATTTTTACAAATGGTGGTGGGTAGGGAATTCAGGCTCTTGCCACCTGGGCCCAAGGTACAGCATTCAAGCCTTATTCTCTACCCACCACCATGTAGCACCTGGGGCATTTTACACACATACCCTACCTGGGACAGGTCTGTTTGTTGCAGCACTAAATCCTTCCACAGCTTCATTTGTTGGAGCACTACAAGCCTGCGAGATGTCCTTCCCCAACGTTGCAGTCTGAGTCCAATCCCTTTCCAGTGACAGTCTGCACATGTTCCAGACTGTCTCAGCAGCAGTCTGGATATTGGAATTGCTGCTAGTGTGCATGTGTGAAGGTCCGCTACTTGCGCTCATTTTTTTATTTTACTTTCTTTCTTTTTTACAGCTGGGGGGGGCTGCAGTCCGGCAGTCCAATAGCACGGGACACCCCTGATAAAAAGCAGCCTATAAGAAATAAGTAAATAAAGAGATTGATTGTCAAGCTTAGACCAAACAAAGCCCCTGAAGCACTTGGGCCATGTATACTTTGGTTTTGCAACTGTATGTTAGGAGAATAATTAGTAGAATTCTGACTTTTCCAAATTCAGTTTTAACTGAAAAGCAACAGATTTGGAGAAGACAGGGGCAGACGTTACAGGGAGAAGAGTTTAAAATGGGTGATGACTTCGGAATTCACCTCTCAACTACCCCTGATTTTGAATTAAATGTTTGTACTGTCCCTCTAAATGCCTTGAAAACTGGTGAAATTTGGAGAAGAGGTGTAGACATCTTTTACTTCAGATAATGTATATTAATTCACTCACTGTTATTTTATCAACATCTCAGGTTAATAGTACTAACATGTAAAAAAAAATGTCCCAGATTTTTTCTGTAGTTGTCCTTGATTCTGAAAAGGTCTGTCACTGATTCAGTTGTGAGTTGTGGTTGAAAAGTATTGATGCCGTGTGACTTCCTGATTCCAGTAGATAACATGTCCTCTCAACTGTACAGATTTCTACAGAATGTCCAGATTTTTGCCTCATCTTTTTGGTGTGTTCCTCCTAAAATCTGTACCTTTCTGGCAAATAGCTGAGGATTGAAGTAATTAAATAATGACAAATATTTGAGTTTAAGACTCCACATCCTTCAGAAAATTCATGCTAATGCAAAACCTATTATTCTATCAACATTCTAGCTTTGTAAGAGCAATATTTAAAATCTTCCCCTATTTGTCCCCCCATCATTTTAGACTTTGTCCAGATTTTTTGCTCTAAGAGGTTGAGAGGTAGACAGGACTGCATTTAACAGCCACTTCAGTTGGGTAATATATTTGGGTGGAGAAACTGCTTTAACAGCATTCAAGAATATAGCAAGTAGAGACTGTTTCCAAATTTATATACTACTGAACACTTACGGTCTGTGAAAATAAAATGCAATGTACTTTAACACCAAGCACGCTTCACCACTGTATGTACATGTGTGTATAGGCTATCTGCCCTAGGGAATTTATAAGTCTAGCCAGAGTGTGTTTGGCTTTCACCACCCTTTTAGATTAGTAGACTGTGCCTTTGAATAGTAGGTCACAGAAGATAGCTCTTTTAAGGTTAGTTTACTGTGCCTCTGTCTAGCAGGGACACAGAAGAGATCCCCGAGGTAAACTTACAATCTCCCATCCACTCGTCAAGATTTCTCTTGAAGAGGGTCAGTGAGGGGCTCTGCCTAACTTGGACTGGGATTTTGTTCCAGAGTGAGGGGAGCCTCTGGGATATGAATCTGTCCCTCCAGCATGTCCTATTTATTTCTGTGCTGAGGTTTAAGTCCCTGGAGCGTGTAGCTCTAAGGGATTTGGATTTCTTGAGGTGGAGCATGTCCATTAATTCTGGGTTGGACATGGATTTATATGTCAGGCACAGATTGCCTCTGAGTAGGCGGTAGGCAACTGAGTAGAGCTGGAGTTTCTTTAGCCGAACTGCATAGGGCATCTGTTTGAGTCCCTTGATCCTCTTGGTGAGGTACTTTTGGGGTCTTTCCAGTTACTGCAAGTGTCGGGTAAGGTACATCCCAAATGGGGCATTGTATTCAGTTATGGGCCTGATGAGTGATGAGTAGAGGGGCACAATGACCTATCTTGATCTAGATGTGAAACCTTTCGTGATAAGGTGGGCTATATAGAAGGTCTTTCTAACCACTTTGGCAACGTGATTGCCAAAGGAGAGATTACTATCTACCTGGGTCCCCAAATCCCTAATTACTTCTTCCGGACTTAATGGATTACCACCTATGTGGTAATTTGTGGGCACTTTGTTTTTCCCAAAGGGGATGACTATGCATTTTTTGGCATTTAGCTTTAGGCCATGGCTCTGGCACCAGTTATCCATCTCTGTGAAACCATTTTGGAGGATGCTTGTGTCAGCTGGAGAGTCAATTATGGCACCCAGTTTGCAGTCATCTGCAAACTTGGTCAGCCATAGTCCTCCCATGTTAGCCTGCAGCTCAGAGAAATATATACCGAACAAGAGAGGTCCCAGGACTGAGCCTTGTGAGACACCACTTGTAATTGGTTTAGAGTCTGACATGGCACCTGCAAATCTGACCATGTGGGTTCTATCCCTGAGCCAGTTTGCAACTCATCTTGTGACATAGGGGTTGATATTTAAGCTGGTGAGCTTATTTATGATGCCCGAGTGGGGTATTGTGTCGAAGGCTTTTGCGAGGTCCAGGTAGGCTGTGTGGACTACCTTCCCTTCGTCTATGGCCCTGGTAACTGTTTCAAAGAATTTGACCAGGTTCAAGAGGCAAGATCTGCCCTTAACAAAGCTGAATTGGGTAGGATCCAGTGTCTGGAGGTTCCCAATGTCTTTGTTTATGAGTTCCATGATGATACGCTCCATATCTTTGCAGACCAGGCTAGTCAGACTTATATGGCAATAGTTTCCGGGGTCCATTGTGGCACCACCTTTGTGGAGCGGGACCACTGTTGCTGTACGCCATTCCTTGGGTACATATCCTGTAGTAAGGCTGAGATTGAACAGTGACTTTATGTGAGGGTTAAGTTCTTCTTGAAGCTCGTGTAAGATGCAGCCCGGGACACTGTCCGGTCCCATTGATGCTGTGTTTTTTGCTTTGGAGAGGGCAGCTCTCACCTGTTCATCTGTGATGTCAGGGAGGCTACACTCTGTTGGGATAGACATTTGCTCTTTTGGGGGGGTGGGGGGGTGGAATTTGCACTGAACCTGTCTGCTAGGATGTTGACAATGTCTGTGGGTTCAGTGTATTTTTTTTCATTTTGCACTAACTCAGAGCATATCTGGGAGTTGCCACCCAGGTTCCTGACATAACTAAAAAAGGCTGTATGATTGTCTTTAATGTCTTGTGCAATTTTTCTTTCGAAGCTAGCCTTAGATGATTTTATGAGGGATCGTAGTTTCTTGCTAGTACTGATCAGAGATGCCTTCCCTTTTTGGGATTTTGCTCTATCATGTAGTAGCTTCCTCCTTCTGTTGTATATCTTATTTATGGCCGGGGTCCACCAGACAGTTCTACTGCCTTTGGGGGAGTGAGTCTTGGTTTTATTTGGGATAGCACAATCCATGCATTCCTGTAGGTGTCCATAGAATGCGTTTGTAAAGGATTCTGCGGTTTGAGCTGTATTTTCCACTGGCCCGGGGGCTTTGAAGGATACCACCTCAGTTTTGAGAAGTGTGAAGTTTGCTTTTGAGAAGTTCTTCACCGTGGTTTCCTTGGCTGGGGGTGGGGACGGGATATGGATGTCCAGTGAGATTAATTTATGGTCTGACCTTACCAATGAGGGGTATACCTCTGGTGTGGAACATAGAGTCCCCATGTTGGTGATGACCAGGTCCAATATGTTTTCCCCTCTTGTAGGGGTGGTGACCAGTTGTTCCATAGCATTTGAGTTTATAAATTCTAGGAACCATTGGGCGAGGGTGTTGGGGCTTGAGTAGTTTTCCCAGTCAATGTTTGGGTAGTTGAAGTCACCCAATATAATGGTGTTTGGACAGACCTTCATATTCTCCAGTGTTCTCAGGAAAGCTGAGTGGGGTTCCTGAGTTTGGGAGGGTGGTCTGTAGCAGGCTATAAACTGAAAGGCAGTTTTGCCCACTGTTAGTTGCACGTGGATGGTCTTCAATGCTTTGTGCAGTGCTACTAACTTGGAGGTGTGGGTATCTTTGATGTATATGGATACTCCCCCTCCTTTTGTGGTTCGGTCTGAGTTTTGTGGCCGAAAAGCATGGTATGAAGTATAACCTGGTAGTGCTGGGGTGCTTACGGGAGCCTTGAACCAGGTTTCTGTAACTGCACAGATATCAATATTCTCCATACTGAGGAGAGCCTCGAGTGCATGCATCTTGAGGTTTAGACTTCTGGCGTTGAGCAGCATTACCCTTAGTTTTTTTTTCATTGTGTTGTCCATGGAGGTGGGTTTGTCTTTTGAGCCTTGCCTAAAAAAGGCACTATGGGGGTGGCAAGAGCCTTAGCCAGTATTCAAAAGCCCAGGGGTGACAGGTGCAAGCCATCTCTAGCGAAGCAACGTGGCTTGTCGAGCATGTCATCCCAGGCTGACAGACACTGGATCCCCTTTAAATGACACCAATACTTTAGCTAATTGTTAAAATTGATCATTTTGTCTTTATATTGTGGCATCATTTTTGGTGAGGGCAAGATGCTACTCAAGGTCAGGGTCATACCGGCCTGGGCTACATGATCAGAGAGCTCCTCTATGTCTCTTTTCATGGAGTCCAGGGAGGTACGTCTCAGGTCATTCACACCAGCATGTACAATGATGGAGTCATACTTGTACTTGCTTTGGAGTGACCTGAGTTCATGCGTTATGTGGTGGATCCTGGCACCTGACAGGCAGCTTACAGTGACCTTCTACTTGTTCAGTCTGGTGAGTGGGACGTCAGTGTGTCTGACAATAGAGTCACCTATTACAAGTGTATTGGGTGTGTTGTTTAGCCTTAAGGGCTGTGACTGTGTGGCACACTGACTATGTGAACTATGTGATACGTGGGTATTGGTGTGGGGTAGGGTTTGCTTGTATGTCTGCTTTGGAGGTCTCTGCTGCTCAGGCAGATTTTTATTTAGAGCCTCCGAGTATGTTTTTGTGTGTTTATGTGTTTGGTTTGCTGATGCGGTAGGTCTATGTGAGACTGGATTTGTGGTGTGTGTGGTTACCTTCTCCTCCTGACAGGCTGTGCCATTACTGTGTTGAGAGAGTTCGGCCTCCAGTTTGGCTATATAGTTGCATCTCTCACATATATTTGAGCTTGTTGGGAAGAGGAGAGGGTGGTCTGTGTACATAAGGCAGTTGTAACATTGCCTCAAGATTCCCAGATTCACCAGCTGGACTGGAGAGTAAACCCGAAACTGACTTTTGGACATGCCAGAATAGTAAAGGAACTACTTTTTGACTGATCAGAAAGGACCAATAGGGAGCCGAGTACTTAAAGGGATTATAAGAGGGTGTAGTGCTTTAGTTTATTAGTGTTTACTTATAAGATTACTTATAAGAGCAAGTGCAGGGCTTTAGGATGAAGATAGAGTGCTTTCTTTAAGATTTAGATCAATTCTAAGGGAAAAAGTGAAGAGCAGACTTTGTAGAGCTGGGAATAGTTTAAACCTGATTAAGCGGCGCTGCCCGATGCTGCGCTATGTGCAAAATCGCACAAAACCGTGCAAATGCGGGTTTTAAAGCAGGGAAACTGAAAGAGATAGGAATTGACCCAAAACAGCCATTAAGCTACTAGTTTCAGGGCTGATAGGCTGCTCAAAGCTCCCCACTCTCACTGGTGAACAGAGAAGCTTCCTCCTATCCAAGTAAGGATATGGGCAACACAGGAAACTATACCACAGTCCGGAATTCAGCAAAGCCTGAAATCTGGACTAATCTAGTTCAGCAAAGGCGGGAAAAGAGAATATTTTTTTTTTCTTTTTTTCAGAGAACAGCAGAAAAATACACAGAAAACACTGTAAATGCTATAAACAGGCTAGCGCACTTTAGTGTGTAGCCTACAACAGTTATACAATACAAAAATGACAAAATGATAAAAAAACAAGTGCAAAAACTGTAAAATGCAGAAAAGCAATGTAATTTAAACTTTTAAAAGCACAGAGCAGTTTGAAACTCGCTTTTTAGGTGGGAAAAGGCAGTCAGAGCAAAAACAAACAGAAAAAATACTTAGATCAGGAAAAGTCTCTCTTGGGTCTCTCTGTTGCCTGTATCACTCTGCAGGACACCACGAGGAGCTGTGCTAAGTTGTATACTGGTGCAAAACTGTGCAAATGTGGGTTTTAAAGCAGGGAAACTGAAAGAGATAGGAATTGACCCAAAACGGCCAATAAGCTACTAGTTTCAGGGCTGAGACCACTTCTCCAGGGACAGATAGGCTGCTCAAAGCTCCCCATTCTCACTGGTGAACAGAGAAGCTTCCTCCTATCCAAGTAAGGATATAGGCAACACAGGAAACTATACCACAGTCCGGAATTCAGCAAAGCCTGAAATCTGGACTAATCTAGTTCAGCAAAGGCGGGAAAATAGAATATTTTTTTTTTTTTTTTTTTTTCAGAGAACAGCAGAAAAACACACAGAAAACACTGTAAATGCTATAAACAGGCTAGCGCACTTTAGTGTGTAGCCTACAACAGTTATACAATACAAAAATGACTAAAAATCATTTACATGTGTTTGTGTGGCATCGTTGCAGCTCCGTTGATGTCAAGACAGGAGGGGTCAAAGTTCAAATTGCTCCAACAACTGTCTTACCTTGCAACTGTCTGATTAATAAAGAAACTCAAAATTTAAAGGGGCCTGTCAGAATGTTATGGCACTCTTGGATTTTAAGTTAGATTTTGTGATTTTCTGACTAATTTAGGACAGCTGAGAGGTATGCATAAAGGTACTGGCCAAGCTACTTCCTTATGGCAGTTAACAACTGCCAAAAGTAGCAAGTATTAGTTGAGAATGTTTGCCTTAACAATCAGTCTGAGATTCACCTGTTGCAGGTTTCCACACTGCTGATCTACAAATTCTCCCATAGTGTGATGGTCATCAGTGCATTCCCTCATGCTTTTATCAAGTAAATATGGCTGATTGGGGATCATCTCATTATTGTTTCTTAATTGCTTAATTTGCACATTGAAAACACTTGCTAAATACTGAGATCAATTCCACTCAGTCCCATGCACATGGCTGAGTAGATGCCTCTAGAAAGAGATATGTAATTCCACATATAACCTTATTGAAATTATGTCACTGTTATGTCTGCTTTCTTAAGAGCATATGAAGGGATACAAGACTGCCATGCTTCAGACCTTAAAGTGCCACTGTGAACCATTATAATAAAGTATTTATTTTAACATGAACCACCAGCTACCATAAAATAAGATGCCTGTCACTGCACACATGATGGCACATGCAAGAACAGGTATAGGTGAAAAGTATCTACCATTTTTTTCTGATTCTTCTAGGTGAGCCATCATGGTTGGAGAAGGAAAAGGTAAAGGTAGTTCTCTTTTTATGGCATAAAACTGATGTGAGAAGGAGCCTAAAATCTTTCTTTACTTCCTTCATCAAAACTATAGTCAAAGGCTTTTGCAGGAGGGTTATGAAAGGGCTCATTGTACAACTGAGGCCTACAATAGTTTGGCTCAGGCAGCCACATATGCCACTAGCATCCCACACATGGAGGAACAGTGTAGTCACTATTATGGCAATATAAGGCATTGGTAACCCAGCCTCCTAGGCTGATGGGAGGATAAGGGTAAGAGCAAGCACTATTTACTGTATATACAACCCGTGCTTGCCATCCACTGATCTTTCACAATGCTGTTCCTCTTTCAATGGCCGTTGAAAGTATTGTAGAGAATAGGCAGCTACAAAGGAGGAGAACAGAGTACCTATGACAGTAGCTGGATGATTATACTTGTGTCATACTGTAGAGGTTGTAATGTTAATGATCTAAACAGGTAGTGTAGATGGAGTGTCCTACTTCTAGGTTTTATACATTCCTGCCACTTATTTGTTAACTTCCATAGTTCAAGGGTAGAATATTACTTTGGTTGGTATTACTATCTATGTGCATCTATGCAGTCACACAACTGGAGAAGTGGATCAAAATGTTAAGGCTTTGATTTATATATGATGATGCATGTGGGTTTAGTCCCACCCAACATATGTCCTGTTCATAGGCTCATATGTGAATACTAGGATAAATTTCCTTACAGACTGTTTTAAACCTAGCAGATTATCCCATTAGTTAAAATTACCCATACCTAGTTCCAAGGTATATATTTATGTACTACCTATAGGACAATATTAGATGTAAGACATATAAGGATTATTTCTTTAGTATACCATTGTTTATAGGGGCCATATTATAGATAGACCATTTAGATGTTACCACTATCCATAAGTAGTACGGGGGGAGTCCTGCAGTAAATTACCTCATTCCCACCCATAAATCCAAGTTATGGTTGTATAGGGACAAGGATGAATTTTGTTTTGCATGGAAGGGGAGTCTGTGCCACAGTAGTAGCAACCTCTGAGAGATGTAATCATTTTGTTTAAGTTACAGAAGAGGGTTAGGCTTCTGGACTTTCTAATACCAATAGCCCCTCGCTGACCCTCTTCAAGCGAAACCTGGACGCGTGGATGGGAAATCGCAAATTCACCCAAGGGATCTCTTCTGTGTCCCTGCTAGACAGAGGCACAGTAAACTAATCTTAAAAGGGTACCTTCTGTGACCTACTTTACACAGGCACAGTAGGCTAATCTAATATGGAGGAGGAAGCCAAATACACTCTGGCTAGGCTTATAAATGCCCTAGGGCAGATACCCTAGTATCTACCTATGAACCTATGAACCTATGGGTAGTAGGACCATCAGCATAGGGTCAAAGGATGTCTTATAAGGCAAACATAAGTCCCCTATCAGTAGTCTGTAGGATACA
Organism: Protopterus annectens; assembly: GCF_019279795.1. Classification (NCBI taxonomy): domain Eukaryota; kingdom Metazoa; phylum Chordata; order Ceratodontiformes; family Protopteridae; genus Protopterus; species Protopterus annectens. The sequence continues at coordinate 1,299,440,738 of NC_056725.1, read as the reverse complement.
GTGTATAGTAACAGTGCTTTGAGGCAGTCTATGAAGGGCTTATGTTTTAAATCCTGTATTGTTTGTGATGAGCATCTGTGGGTGTTTGAGTTGTTGAATATGCCTGACCATTTACAAGCCAAAGGAGACATTGTACTCAATAAGTGGCCTGATGAGAGAAGAGTAAAGGGAGATAATGACACCCCTGGACCTGGAGGCTATCCCTTTGCTTATAAACTGCACAGTGTAAAAGGACTTTCTTACTGTTGTGGACACATGTCTGTCAAATCTAAGGTTACTGTCTGCATATAGGTTAATAAGTTCATAAGTATATACTAGGCTAATGAACACCAGGGCCTTTATAAGCCTAGCCATGCAATCCAACCCATTTGTGTCCCTTTCTATCATGGGTGTTTATTGAGAAGAGGTAATTTTGTTAGGAAGTTTTTAGAGATTATGTGGCAGGAGGTGAGTGGGCATTGTTCCCAAATTCAGAAATACAGGGTCGAGTCTTATGAGCATATAGTCAAAGTGGCAATTTCCTATGGTAGTGCATTTCATAAAGGATACAATGATACACATTTTGGCATTTACTTTTAGTCCATGTCTGCAGCATCATTTATTTGTTTGGGGCAAGTCTTCCTGAAGAATGGCTGAGTTATCCATGACTGTTCATAAATTGCAGAGTTCTGCAAACTTTGTAAGACAGAGACCCTTGGTGTTTATCTTTATTTCATATAAGTAGATGCCATAGAGGAGAGGTCCCAGTTCCAAGCCTGTGGGATTCCACTGGTGACTGGTCTTTTTTTTGGAGGCAGTTTCCCCTATACTGACCTCTTGAATCCCATCTGTGAGCCAGTTGGCAATCCAGCTGGTGAGGTAGGGGTTTATGCCCAGCTGGGTAAGTTTCTACACTATGCCTGAGTGAGGTATTGTGTCAAAAGCTTTGGCCAGATCTAGTTAAGCTGTATGGATCATCTTGTCTTCATCTGTTGCTTTGGTAACCTTTTCAAAGACATATACTAAGAGTAAGCAAGACCTGCATTTGACAAACACAAACTGGGATGGTTCCAGTGTTTGGAGTTCCCTGTGTCCTTACTGATTAATTGAATGATGAGTTTTTTTTCATGGCCTTACATTTGAGGTTGCCAGATGTATGGGTCAGTAATTACCTGGGTCAGTACATGGCCCTCCCTTGCGCAGGGAAATGACCATTACTATCTTCCACTCACTTAAAAAGACAGTGTTGAGGCTGAGCAGTATTGCTAGGGGTGCTGATAAATCATGCTATTTAAGATACTTTCTGGGATATTGTCAGTGCCCATTTATGCAGTATTCTTGGCTTTGACAGCACCATAAGGACTTGCCTCTGTGAAAGGGGGGTATCAGTTACTACGGTGTCTTGTGAGATAACAGCAGGTGAAAGAGGGTGAGGCCGGAGCTGAATTTATCAGCTAGTCAGTTTGCTATGACTAAAGATTTGGTGTAGGTGGTTTTGTTTACAATCAGCTCAGCACATTGCTGTGAAGAGATATTGAGGTTGTGAGCATTTCTGTTAACAAAGTCCAAGATATTCTGTGCTTGTGCACTAGTGGTGGGGTGGTCATACCTCTCAACCTCTTAAAGCAAGAAATCTGGACAAATCCACAAATAATGGGAGACAAAGGCCCAAAAATAGGAATGTATTTTAAATATTTCTCTTACAAACATAAATTTGTTCAAATAACAGGTTTTGCATTAGCATGAATTTTCTGTAGGGTATGAAGGCTGAAACTCAAATACAAACTTATAAAGTTTTTCAAATAATAGGTTTTGCATTAGCATGAATTTTCTGAAAGGTATGAAGGCTGAAACTCAAATGTCTGTCATTATTTTCTGACTTCAACTCTCAATAATTTCCCAGTGATTTTCCATTAAATAACAATTTTATGAGAAACTGACCAAAAATATGAGGCAAAAATCTGGGCATTCTACAAAATCTGTGCAATTGAGAGGTATGATGTTGATGTAGGCTTCACAGCCTATGGACGGATACTAGTTAAAGTCACTCAGGAAAATAGTAATGGGTTTAATGCTGAATGACTCTAGTTCTTGTGTTCTTTTAAGTAGGATCTGGGTATGTCTAGGGTCATCGAAGTGGTTTTACAACTAACTATAATGTGGCAGGGAACTTTACTAATGGTGAATTGTACACGACAAAGTTCTACTGCATCATGCTGCTTAACAGGTCTAGATATAAGACACTTCCTAATAAACACCGAGACACTTCCACCATTTTTTCTCTTCTGTGTAGTAGCTGGTCAAAATGTGTGGAGACATTGTACTCCTGCACTACTGGCGTAATCTCTGCTGATTTATGTCTTAATCTATACACAGATGTCTATATCCTTCAAGGTGAGGAGACCCTGTAGGAAGTGGAATTTTTTTGTATATGCTCCTAGCTCTGACCAGTAACACCATCATAATATCCTTTGTTCATACAGTTATATTGGTAGGTATATCAAGATGGCATTGCCTATGAAAGAAGGTATGTAAATGGAGAATGTCTTAGCCAGTATTCAAAACCCTTGAGGGGACAGGTGCAGTTTATCACTGGTGAAGCAGCATGGTCTGTTAATCATTTCCTCCCAGGCAAACAAATATTGTACCCATCCCCCTTCAAATGACACTAAAGGTTAAGCCAATTATTGAATTAGATTATTTTTTGCTCATATTGCAGCATCATTCTTGGAGATGGTAGAATGCTGCTAGACTGCTCATACCTGCCTGGGGCGCATAGACTCCATCATGATGCTTAACTTCATATAGTCCCGGGAGGTACATCCCAAGTGCCTGCACCCGCATGTACTATGACAGAGTCATTCTGGCACTTCCTGCTCAAGAACTTGAGTGTGAACATAATCTGACAGATCCTGGCACCAGACAAGCAACTGACCATCACTCTTTCCTTGCACAATCTGGTAATTGGTACATCTGTATGTCTTACAATGGAGTCTCCTATGACTAGAAGATTTGTTTGGGTAAATAGTTGCCTTATGGGCTTAGCATCTAAGACTTTGGGACTCCTTGTGCAATGTGAGGTGGTAGGCTTTGCCATCAGAGAGTGCTGATGAGGGTGTTTAATGCCTGTATGACATAGTGGAGGTCTTCGTGGGTTAAGCAGGTTGGTCTTTAAAGCAGCAGTGTATGATGGATTATGTGTTGACTGAATGACATTACGAGTTGTGTTTTGTGCTGTACTGCTGAAGATCCTGACATCTTGGTTGGTTGTGTGAGATTTTGGCCTTCAAGAACATTATATAAGTACATTTCTCACACAAAGCAGTATGCTGCTTAAGTAACAGGCGACCTGCAGACAACGTGAGTTAATTCTTACATCATCTCAAGATACCCACCTCAGTCAAGCTGGAGTGATGTTGGGGGCAGTGATGTCTATACTCTTGGGGAGGTAGCTGGCTTAGTTTTAAGTTGCAGGTGCATAGGGTATTAGATGGTAGAACCAACTGGGTTTGTCAGATTAGGCAGCTAACTGAAATTTGGTTGTCTTAGGCTAGATGCACTTTACTGCAACTTAAACTATCCTACTTGCACTCAGTGCAGATTATTGTAGCTACAAAATTAGATCACTGAGGCATGTTCAATTTAACAAGGCTTCTTATAGGGAAAAAGCTGTTGCACAAACAACCCACAACAGATACAGTCCATGTGCTCCCCCCAGTGCAGCATTATTTCTTCCCTTTCTGTTGAAAAACATTATTTGAAATGCCTGGAGAAAAAAATCAATGCAACTCTTTTCTCAATGTTCTGGGATTTCCACACTGCTCAAACCCTTGATTCAAAGAACCTGGGAGAACATAGCTTAGTGCAAGCTTTAAGTGAGTACCTGAGAGAGAAACCCAATCAGAAAGGCTATAGACTTAAAACTTGTGGAGTTCTGTAACTAGATCTGGCAGCCAAACACAGTTCTCTAACCACTTTGAATGTGAACTACAAGTCCTGGGTCACAAGTGGGCTATGTATCCACAGGAAAAAACAGCAGGAGGTGGAGGAATTATACAGAAGCTAAGCAACAAAGAGGCTGCATCAGTTACAAATTGTATTAAGTACAAGCATAGATAGCAGCAGATGTAACAGACAGATGCCATTTTAAGTGCAAATTGCATCAGACAAGTAGTACAGAACGTGCATAAATATCAATACTCACACTATTACAAATTAAGTTATAAGTCTATGGCACCAGAGCAGACAGGGATAATCAAACAAAAATACAACACTAGATGTTTGTATGAGCACAGAAACTGTAGTAAATCACAATACTCTCACTTATTGTAACTTAGACTGCAAATCTATAGCACCAGACCAGGTAAAAATAATCAGTAAGTGACTTTTAGGCAAGAATTCAGCAGTATTTGTTTGTGTGTGCACTGATCTTATACTGTAATGACAATACTCTCACTTATTGTGATATAATTTGTAATTTGAGGTGTCCATTTCTTTATAGTAGCTGCAACATTAGAAGGCACCAATATGTATCAGCTAGTCATTACCACAGGAGAAATTTGTGCCACAGACCTACTTTGTCACTGCACTTGTTCCGATGACAGTGTCTGACTGCAGCTGCTACTCATTTTGTAGATGCAGCTCGATATGTTAAAGCTTTGTGTTGGAGCTCATATTTGTGTCTGGGTTTGCTTCCTACTCACGGCTGTATGCCATAATGGTCACTTCAGAAATGTGTGTAATTCCTTTGATTATAATACTGTTGTGGGGAATCTATGAGTCACATTTTTTTCCATGTAAATGTACATTTTTCTCAGACATCATATTTCTGTATATTGTACTACAGATTGAATTTCAGTTTCCAAGTAGCTCAGTATGTTAAGGCTTTTCAGAATACTTGTGATGATGGCTCTGGGTTTGAATCCTCCTCTCAGTTGTGCATGGTAACAGCCTTGATAAACTATAAAGTGTGCTTATTGTTCCATCTAGTATAGTATATGTTAAGTTATCATAATAAAATATATCTCTGCTTCTCTCTACACCACCCTCTTTGTTGCCATCCTTTGTTTTATATACATTTCTTTGGATTTTGGTTTATTCCTTTGCTTCTTTCCATTTATTTCACTGTTATATGCAGCAATATCTAGACCTGTTCTCATCCTTCAGGCAAGGCCTTTCAGTCCTTCATAGGTGGCAACAGCAGCATCACCAACACCAACATCAACATCAAAAATACCCACAACATCTGAGTCCCAGCCTGCTACAGTCACCCCCACACCTTCTGCCTCTTATGCAGCACAGGTTGCCCTGCACTGGATGCTGCTAATGTTGTACCCATGGCAGCAGTGCCAGTGGAGGTGACAGCTTTCTCACCCCCTCAGAAACTGTCAGACATAGTGGTGGAGATCAATGATAGGAAAATAAATTCCCACATCAGTCGCATACAGATCCATCTCCAGTGACTCATTGCTCCATGATCTAAACCAGGGCCTACTGGTGAGTGGAGCCTAGGGTGGTGTGTCAGCTCCCACTCAGTCTCAGCTGGTAGGGATGGCAGCTGCATAACACCATCTTATTCATCTTATCCCCCATCCATGTGTTCCCCTCCCTTTTGGGTTTATGCCCACCCTCTTTATTGTGCAGTCCCCTTCCTCATTATTGACTTCCAGCTGTTTGTCTTATATAGCCTTCACCACTATGCATAAGCATAATTCAGGGATATTAGATGAACATATGCTGTGGAGTTTAGATAACATGTCAACAATATTCTTTTTAATAATTAAAGAAGCTATATTTAATTAATTTCTTTATTCATTATCTATTACCAGCTTTGCTGGACTCTGTGCTGAGTTCATGGCTGTAGTTTCTATCTGCATTTGGGGACTAGTGCACCTCTGACTCATTTTGTTTTGACCATTATTGGAAGCATTTGTCCTGGAATGTAGATTTTTTTTTATAATTGTTTATTTTATCCATATTTTCCATTTAATTGTGTGTGTGTGTGTGTGTGTGTGTGTGTGTGTGTGTGTGTGTGTGTGTGTGTGTGTGTGTGTGTGTGTCTGTTTCTAATTATTATAGTAAATTAATGAATTATGTTAAGAGACTGTTGGATAATTGCTGAGGATCAAAGAACAGCAGTTTTAAATTAATTTAATTGGTGAATCTCTTGGTCATCGATCTATTTTCTTTGTTCAGTTTCTTGCAATTGTAAAGCACTTTGTGATAAAGCACTACAATAAACTTGAACTTAACCTCAAACCATTAAAAAGTATTTATTGTGCTTCTTAGATTTTGGAAATGGCAGGTGCTAGTGCAAAATGTCCACCTATCCAATGGAGGAGCAGACGAGTATCTGAGGTGAGGAGAAGGGGTAACGACCCTGGATGCAAGATACAGAGGTCTTCATTATGGGCATTCATTTTCTGAAGTGTTTTAGTATTCCATGAGTGATTTACTTCATTATTGGCATTCAGAAGTGCATTTTTGGTAAAGACTGAAAAACTCATCTGTACCTGTTACCTGTAGCAAGATGTTTGCTATAGTTTAAAGCAGTGGTCCCCAACCTTTCCTGCACCATGGACTGGTTTCATGTAAGACAATTGTCCATGGACCAGCCGTCGCATGCACATAATAAGCAAGCAGTAATGCCAACAGGGTCTGTGTTAATGTGTATTATACAATGACCCCCCCCATTAATATTCCAAAACGTGCATGCTGATTGGTCAGCGTGCCCGTTGTAAATCCAACTTATACTAATGGAAAAGGTCTGGTCACCCGTACTTTTTCCATTAGTATAAGTCTTGATTTTTTTGTGTTTTTGGTAGCAACGGAGAATGGAAGAGCTCCATTGCTGTAATCTCACTATGTTAAACGAGTTTAACATAGCGAGATATCTCAAAAAAAAGCAACAGAGATCTTTTTTTCTTCGTTGCTTTTTTTAAAGCTATCTCGCTATGTTAAACTCGTTTAACAAAGCGAGACAGCTTTAAAAAAAGGAACGGAGATCTTCCTTTCTCTGTTGCTTTTTTTTAAAGCTATCTTGCTATGTTAAACTCGTTTAACATAGGAAGACACTTTTAAAAAAGCAACGGAAATCATCCTTTCTCCATTGCTTCCACACCCAGCTCTGATGTACTGCGTAAGCATATGCATGCGCAGTACATCAGAACTGCCACAGAATACCAGACAGCTGCGGAAGGGCAGCACAGAGACATTATACAATGCCATTATTTAAGAAAAGTAAGTATTTTTTTTCTTAAATAATATCATTGTATAATAGCAATAAGCCACTTCTGGGTGTGAGTAATGCTGGATTTACCCACGGTTGTCTTTGTTTGGCCACTCGGGCTTCACCCTCATGACCAAACCACTCCAACCGTGCGTACATCCAGCATTACCCACACACAGGCATGGGTTATTGCTTAAATAAACACCAGCCCAGGGGTATAATAAGACCAAAATACAAGTACAGAGTGCAGGTGGATGCAGTAAAATATATGAAATAAGAATAAAAACAAAGACTGCACACAACCTACAAAGCAGAAACTTTAATATATAACAAAAACAAAAAACAGAATGAAAATAAGGTAAGCGTTTCACAACTCACAGGCCGCTTCATCAGACAATAATAAAGCTAAAAGCATTTGCTTATATAGTACCATGCATAGATCAGGTGATATAATTAGGCATTTAAAGAAATAAATACACATCAAAAGCAACTGAGAATAGAACTTTGTAAAACATTAACTACTGAAGTTCATGTATAATAAATAAGCAAATAAATATATATTTAAAAAACATATAAAATATCTAAAATATTTTACAAACATAATACATATATAATGTTTATGTTTAAGAGGTTGTGCTTTTAAAAAAGGTTTTAGAGAGGACATATTATTTAAGCCAGGAGGTTTCTCTGCATTAAGTAAGAGAATCCATTTCTGTTCAGCAGCTTCTGTCCGACTTTCAAGGTCGCCACCTCTAATAGTATTATCAATAATTTGTAAGACTAAAAACTTAAAAACATGTGAGGAGTCTGTATGCATGACATGAGTAGCTAGTGTATTAGTTGCTTTCTTATTTCTAATGTCTCTGTTGTAATCTAAAATTCTATCTTTAAATGACATGTTGGTTTTCCCCACATAATATGCATGGCATACGTGACAGAAAGCAAAATAAATAACATTTTCAGTTTTACAGTCAGCATAATGATGTAAAGAGATTTTAAAATGACAAGTAGGATGTGAATCAAAAGCATGATTGTAAATATACTTACAAGCAGAAGAATTACTATATGAGAAAGTACCTATCCTACTAGAAAAAGGTCCAGTGAAGTGTGTGGATTTGTGACAAAAATGCTGTTGGAGTGATTTATTATTTCTAAACAAAACTGATGGAGTACTGCCAAATATATTCATAGAAGTAGGAATGGCACTTAAAATGTTCCAGTGTTTCTTAATAATATTACAGAAACTATCAATATCACTAAAATATTGTAGAGCCACTCTAAATCTGTCTAAGGAATTAATTAAAGGTTTGGTTAGCGTTTGTTTATCACTAGCAATATCAAAGAATGGTTTGCATCTGGTGGATCTATGTGGCCATGCTTCTTCAATAATATTATCTATTTCAGTTTCTAAATATCCTCTCTATAAATTCAGATTTCAGTTCTATAAGAGCTTTGTTAGCATCTATATCATTATTATGCAGCCGTAAAACCCTGAAAATTTGCCCTTTAAGCATATTTTTGGAAATGTGTTTGGGATGCATGCTCCTTTTACGGAGAAGGGTGTTCTTTTTTATGGGCTTCTTGTAAATACTACTAGAAACATTACTGAGTTCTGATTTAGTAAGTAGCACATCAAGGAATTTGATCTGACTATCGGAGTGATTGCATGTAAATTTAAGAAAGTGTGTAGTATTGTGCATAAAGGTAACAAAATAATCCAACTCTAATAAATCTCCCTTCCATAACAAAAAAATGTCATCCACAAAGCGCACATACCAAAGAATATTATCAGAATATTTGTTAATAGGTGTGAGAATATGTGTGTGCTCCCAATGTGCTAAGACAAGGTTGGCGTAGGTGTTGGCACAAGCTGTGCCCATCGCCACGCCAACCTTTTGTAAATATACATCATTTTCAAAAACAAAAGTGTTATTTTCAAGCACAATTTCTAGAAGTGCACATATTAACATAACTTTAGTATTTGAGAAGCAATTATTAACAGTTAAAAATTCTCTAACCATATTGATACCTGTATCATTAGGGATGCATGTAAAAAGAGACTCAACATCTAGTGTAACAAAAATGTAATCACTATCAATAGTTGACAGATGAGCATAAAGTCTCTCAAGAAATGACTTAGAGTCTTTCAAAACAGTATGACAGGTATCTAAAACAGTATGTAGATTATTCTCTAAAAAGATAGATAGGGGCTCAGTACACCAACCATGGCCTGCTACAATAGGTCTCATGGGTGGCGTACTATAGTTTTTATGTATTTTAGGTAGCCCATATATTGATGGAATTAGTGGATGGGCCACGTTAAAAAATTTAAACAAATCTTCATCTATAAGCTTCGTCATTAAGAGATCAAATACCAAGAAAGACACTTTTTCCATAATGCTATTAGCAATAGGCTTCGAGATACATTGATAGGTATTAGTGTCATTTAATAAAAGCATCATTTGTTTAATGTACAAATCTTTATCTAAGACCACAATCCCTCCACCTTTATCAGCTGGCTTGATAACAACTGACTGTATATTCCTTAATTCATTTAAAGCTAAAATATCACTGTTTGTCATATTATAAAACTTGCACTTAGTTCCTTCATTAAAAAGCTGTCTAAAATCTATTTCACAGACATTAATGAATGAATGAACAACTGGATCAATGATTGGACTATATGTACTAGGTTTTTTGTATAGACTTGTAGGATTACTGTTGTTACTAGAAAAATAGTTTTTAAAGTCAAATGTTTAGATCTTTAAGCATTTCGGCATGGTCTGCTTTCTTTGAGGGAATAAAAGACAGACCTTTATTTAGTAACAAAGTTTGTTCTTCGGTTAAATTAATAGATGAAATGTTAAATATTAAACCTGTAGTTATTGGTGTCTCCTTTTTATCATTGATTGGTTTCTGTCCATACTTGCAAGCCGCTGGAGACTCCCTATCCTTGACCTGTTTTTTTTAATGTGGCCCATCCACTAATTCTACCAATATATGGGCTACCTAAAATACATAAAAACTATAGTACACCACCTATGAGACCTATTGCAGCAGGCTATGGTTGGTGTACTGAGCCCCTATATATCTTTTTAGAGAATAATCTACATACTGTTTTAGATACCTGTCATACTGTTTTGAAAGACTCTAAGTCATTTCTTGAGAGACTTTATGCTCATCTGTTAACTATTGATAGTGATTACATTTTCGTTACACTAGATGTTGAGTCTCTTTTTACATGCATCCCTAATGATACAGGTATTGATATGGTTAGAGAATTTTTAACTGTTAATAATTGCTTCTCAAATACTAAAGTTATGTTAATATGTGCACTTCTAGAAATTGTGCTTGAAAATAACACTTTTTTTTGAAAATTATGTATATTTACAAAAGGTTGGAGTGGCGATGGGCACAGCCTGTGCCAACACATACGTCAACCTTGTCTTAGCACATTGGGAGCACACACATATTCTCACACCTATTAACAAATATTCTGATAATATTCTTTGGTATGTGCGCTTTGTGGATAAAATGTTTTTGTTATGGAAGGGAGATCTATTAGAGTTGGATCATTTTGTTACCTTTATGCATAACACTACACACTTTCTTAAATTTGCATGCAATCACTCTGATGGTCAGATCAAATTCCTTGATGTACTACTTACTAAATCAGAGCTCAGTAATATTTCTAGTAGTATTTACAAGAAGCCCATAAAAAAGAACACCCTTCTACATAAAAGGAGCATGCATCCCAAACACATTTCCAAAAATATGCTTAAAAGGCAAATTTTCAGGGTTTTACGGCTGCATAATAATGATATAGATGCTAACAAAGCTGCTATAGAACTGAAATCTGAATTTATAGAGAGAGGATATTTAGAAACTAAAATAGATAATATTATTGAAGAAGCATGGCCACATAGATCCACCAGATGCAAACCATTCTTTGATATTGCTAGTGATATACAAACGCTAACCAAACCTTTAATTCATTCCTTAGACAGATTTAGAGTGGCTCTACAATATTCTAGTGATATTGATAGTTACTGTAATATTATTAAAAAACACTGGAACATTTTAAGTGCCATTCCTACTTCTATGAATATATTTGGCAGTACTCCATCAGTTTCGTTTAGAAATAATAAATCACTCGAACAGCATTTTTGTCAGAAATCCACACACTTCACAGGACCTATTTCTAGTAGGATAGGCACTTTCTCATGTAGAAATTGTTCTGCTTGTAAGTATATTTACAGTCATGCTTTTGATACACATCCTACTTGTCATTTTAAAATCTCTTTACATCATTATGCTGACTGTAAAACTAAAAATGTTATTTATTTTGCTTTCTGTCAAGTATGCCATGCATATTATGTGGGGAAAACCAACAGGTCATTTAAAAATAGAATTTTAGATCACAACAGAGACATTAGAAATAAGAAAGCAACTAATACACTAACTACTCATGTCATGCATACAGAGTCCTCACATGTTTTTAAGTTTTTAGTCTTACAAATTATTGATAATACTATTAGAGGTGGCGACCTAGAAAACTGGACAGAAGTTGCTGAACAAAAATGGATTCTCTTACTTAATGCAGAGAAACCTCCTGGCTTAAATAATATGTCCTCTCTAAAACCTTTTTTAAAAGCACAACCTCTTAAACATAAACATTAAATATGTATTATGTTTGTAAAATATTTTAGATATTTTATGTTTTTTTTAATATTTATTTATTTGCTTATTTAGTATACATTAACTTCAGTAGTTAATGTTTTACAAAGTTCTATTCTCAGTTGCTTTTGATGTGTATTTTTTTATTTAAATGCCTAATTATATCACCTGATCTATGCATGGTACTATATAAGCAAATGCTTTTAGATTTTTTATTGTCTGATGAAGCGGCCTGTGAGTCGTGAAAGCACTTACCAGCCCAGGGGTGTTATGAGGCTCAACGCCACAGGGAGAGGGCCTCTTTACCCTGTAAGGGCATTAATTACACATTAACACATACCCTGTGTGCTTAGCGAATGTGCTCTTTGTAAAATTCTTGCATTGTACTTACTTACTTATTTTTTTTAAGCACTATATTATTTTTTTACATATTTTTGATGTAAACTAGTTCCTCCACCTAATGTTTCAAACTTGCTGTTGTATATATTAATGGTGTTGGAGGAAGCATTTTACATCCAAATATAACACTTAAAAATATCCAGGCCTTTACTTTATTTTTTGGATCCTTACTCCTAAAATGTTTGGTTTGTTGACAGTCATTGGAAATTGAAGTTGCTAAATAATGGCATACATTTGAGTTTAAGACTAGTATTTTCTTCATAAAATTCATACTAACACAAATCCTGTTATTTAAGGAAGTCTGTAATTTTATAAGAGCAGTAATTAAAATCTGTTCCTATTTTTGACCCTTTGTTTCAGAAAATTCATACTAGCACAAATCCTGTTATTTAAGGAAGTTTGTAATTTTATAACAGCAGTAATTAAAATCTGTTCCTATTTTTTACCCTTTGTTTGGTTTATCTAGATTTCTACAGCTGAAAGCTCCAGACATATGCAAACCTCTTTACTGTTGCTCTCGTTCACTCTCTCATGCATATTTCTGTTTCAGAAGATGTATGCTAACACAAATCCTAGTAATCAAGCAAAATATGTTCCTATTTTGAGCCTTTGTTCCCTGTTTATTTTAGATTTATCCAGATATCTTGAGCTAAGAGTCAACAGAGTATACCTTTCAACTGTCCAGATTTTTGACTCGTATGTTTGGTCCCATCATCATAAAATGTGTAATTTTCTGGCAAATGACTAGGGATTGAAGTCATTAAATAATGACATGCATTTGAGTTTCAGACTTCATATCATTCAGATAATGCATGTTAATGGAAACCCTGTTCTTCTAGCAACTTTCTAAGTTTATAAGAGCAATATTTAAAATTTGACCTTATTTTTGGTCATTTGTCCTTTGTTATTTGTGGCTCTGTCCAGATTTCTTGTGGGGAGAGATTGAAAGGTATAGTCCAGAGGTGCACAAACCTCTTAACTGATGCTGCTTCTACCAGAGATCGCTCCCACTCTTCACTCTCTGTCTCTCTATCTCCCTTTCTCACTCTCTCTCACACACACACACACACACACACACACACACACACACACACACACACACACACACACACACACACACACACACACACACACACACACACACACACACACACGCACACACACGCACACACACACACACACACACACACACACACACACACACACACACACACACACACACGCACACACACACATGCACACACACACACACACACACACACACACACACACACACACACACACACACACACACACACACACACACACACACACACACACACACGCACACACGCACACACGTATACACACACACACACACAGTTTCTTCTGATTTTCTGCACAATTCACTCACACACGCAGACAAAAACATACACACACATGCACACATTTGTTTGTGCTTCATTTATTTTTATGTTACACTTGCTAAACAGCAAAAGTACCGCTTAGCAAGTGTAAAATAATGGCTCGATCAATCTCACTGCTCACTCTGTCTCATACACACATATACTGTCTCTTCTGCTTTCACACATATACATACATTCTGCTTTTATGCACATATTCTTTCACACACACAGACAGAAGCATAAGCACACTCACACATATATACACACATACACTTATTCCTGAACCTTCGGGTGCCCAACATAAAAAGCTTTTTATTCTTTCTGTGCAGCACCATACCAAATGATTCACTGATCCATGGCTCGGTGTATGGGGACCACTGGTTTAATGTACAGAAAGGATGCATTTTTTTTTTTTTGACATCAAGTAAATGAGGAACAGAAGAGCTAACTACACCTCTGAGGAGGAGCAGATCTTTTATTATTATTAGTTAGTGTATTCTCCCCTACAAATACTCACATACTCCAAACATGGGTTCAGTCTTGTCAACTCATGATGCACAAACCACAGGTTAAGTCTTAATGCCAAAAAAATGCAGTCTGCATTTATTTTAAGCTCAAAATTTCCAGAGTTAATACTGTATTGAGGACACTCCCCCATTAAAATTGACAAAGTCATCAGAGACTTGGTAACTTTGTGGACAATAAGCTGTCCTTTGACCAGCCTTAATAGTCAGGAGATCAGTCAGTTTAGAGTAGTTCATTTCCAAAGGCATTGCCTCTAGAAATCATAACATATATATACTTCTACCCTTAGACCTTTCATTAAATACAGTGTCCCTTTCAGCATATACCTCACCAAACATATTCCAACTAGAAAAGCCCACAACATTCCTAACCACAGAAAGTTCTGGCCTAAACTCCCTAAGCTATCCTGATAGGACAAAAGCTCTTTTATTATACTCTGTGGTATCCAAGTTCCTTTGAGTGGATCTATGCTTAGTGTTGTTCAGCATGAAAGACCCTGTCTTGCTTAATCTCCTTCATCAACACGAGAGTAGAATCAGAAACACAAATACCTTAACCTTCATTGGCATATAAACTGGGCCTGCTGGCATGGCAGATAAGTAACACTATATAGCCCCTTCTTTGGAATAGTCTTCTCCTATGTATCAAACAAAGTGGCAGGTTAGCTACCTGTAAGACCAATCCAGATGGTTGAATGGGTGCATATAAATTCATCCTTGTGATATGCAGTGTGGCTGTCCTTGATCAGAGCAGTAAAACTTCATAAATATAACTGACGTATTAGTCTTTTACTGACCATCTAGATCACATCTAGTACATACCTACAAACTTCTAACACTAAATATTCAAGATAAATTAGTTTAGAAGAATCCTGTCTTATTCACCTATACTGAAGCTTGACCTAAGGTAATCTAACATAATTACAAAAAATAAAACAAAGAATTCTAGTTCAGTTGTACACCTACACAAAACAGCACAAAACAACAGACATTGAAATAAGTGGACTGCAGCTTTTAGAACAAATTGAAACATGAATGATTGTAAGCAATAAAAAAATAGCTAAATATATACATGTACACATTTATAGAATCAATGGTTTTCTTGACTGATTTTGCTTCCTTGTGACTTCTACATAGTACAGTCAGACAAAACTCTCATATATACTTGGATGTGCAGACTGACTGTGGGAATGAATAGGTGTGAGTGGGCCTAACTATAATAATCATTACTTTTGTTCTGTAATGAGAATAAACTTTCAAGACAGTTCCCAAATAATATAAAGTGAATCACTGATGGTAGGAAAGATAATATTATCTGAAGGTTAACCATAGTTTTGATGTAGTAAGACAGAGTACAAAGGTTATGCTAACATGTCACGCAATCTTAAAGCTATTATTGAGGCTTTGCAGCATCTTTCAGAAACATGGAATTCATAATATCCTTGAAAATGTTCATATGTGTTCATTATAGCACAGCCGAAACCATTTAATGGTATCTGAATGAGTCCAGTGTTTCTCAGGAAGTGGAAAAGACAGACTTTGATGCATTGATTTATGACAGTTCTGTATGTAGTATCATGGGGGGGCAAGAAAAATAATGTTCTCTGTTGCTGCAGTCTTTTAAAATTCAGCACGCAATTTATGAAGAATAAATGAGAAAGGTTACTGACTTCACTTCCTCTACTGCAAGGCCATATTGTACCTCTTAGTAGACAGGCAGCTCATAATAGTTTGTACAAAGAAAATGAAATGTACATTAAAATGAAATTTGTGAGTTGAGGAAGAACAACTTGACAGTTTTGATGGGGACAGCAGAGGTACAGCATGCCCAAGGGGTGACTGCAAGTAAGTATATAGAAAATATGTACTAGTCAGCTGGAATGCACTGGTGAAATTTAGGAAAGGAACCAAGGTATTGGGAAGAACTGATTAGGGAAGGAAAGGTAATAAAATGAGATGAGATCAAGCAGAAATGTCGATGTCAGGCTACAGACTGCCTTAATTACCGAGGACTGAAAGCAGAGTATCGGCAAAGAGAAAGGGACAGGCAATTGTTAAATAAAAGACCAGCTTTGGTAGAGTTTTAGATGAGTATAGAATAGAAGTTGCTGCTAAAATAAGATAGTCAGAGGGATATATAAAATATAACTTGATAATTATAAGAATCAGTGAGAAAAGGTTAGAAAAGATTGGGAAGAGACCAGAAAGGTAATTTAATAGGGACAGTGGAAGGCCATATGTACAGTTTCCAAGTATACAGCGAAATCTAGAAGGTTTAGAGTTATTGCTTGGAAGTGTTTTCAAAGGTATTTCTACACCCCAAGCAGGCTTCAGAGAATTCTTCCTCATTCAGATAGCCAATGTTGGAATTGGGATGGGAAAGAGAGAAGCAATTAGGGACATATTTTTGTGAATGTAAAGGGTAGGCAGATTTTAAAAATTATCTGCTGAGCATTTTGTCAGAAATGTTGGGGGAGCAATTTGTTTTAACTAAAGAAATGATTCTTTTGAACTAGGATATAGGATCTGATTATAAAACTTTAGGCAAAAAGTTTAACAGCAAAGATAATAGAGGCAATTTCCTCTCTACGCCATGTAAACTACAGCAGACATCATATTAGGACTGTGGCAGATTATGTGTTCTCTTGAACCTAATTCAGCTAGGTATTTATTTCCTCAATTTAAAAGTGCCTTTGTTATGCAGGTCAGAAAGTGTTTAGGTACTCTGAGCAGCATTTTTTATTTCAAGTGTTAGTAGCATATAGTTTTCTTCCAATGTCTATTTGTTAAAAGAATAATAAAATAATTGCCAGCATCAGCACACCACAAACAAGTATTTACTAGAAACCTTGATAATGATGCTTGGTGCCTTAGCTTTTACCTTTCATTGAAACAGGCAAAATAAAATAGAAACTTATTAAAGTAGAGCAATCAATTGCAGGCCCAATGAGAAGTAATTAACTAACTAAAAATCCAGTTAAACTCATAGTTTATCTCATAGGGCTATACTATAACAAATATTACTGCAAACACATTTTTTGTGCTTCACTCTATAAATCTATTTCTAAACCCTGCCTATTGTCACAAACTTAGCACTCAAGTGCATCCCATTGTGCAGAAAGCTCCACATTTAGTACAGAAGTGAAGCAATATTCTGCTGCTCCGCTTCAGACAGTGGTGGTTCCACTTTTCATTCTCTGGCTTCCATATTGGAATTATAACCAACTGGCACAGGGAGAAAGGGGGCCAATCAAAGAATGACTTCTAGAGAAGAAGTAAGCAATCAGAATGCAGATACAAATCTACTACTTCAGAAAAGCCTATGGAACCTCCCTGAAGCAAGGGTGGGAAGCAAAATAACTTACTGTCATCTTTCTTTTTCCTTAATAAATGGAGTTGTGTCTAATCGCATTAACTGAGTGAAAAAAAAGAAGGCTAAAGTGGACTAAAGTAAATAACAGCAGTACTGGCACTGTATGTCTGTGTGACTGTGTGTCTGTATGTCTGTGTGTCTGTGTGTCTGTGTGAAACAAGAGAGAGGGAAAGAGAGAGAGTGCCTGTTAGCCTTTTAGCTCAGGAATTAGGGTCCAATGTAAGAAATACCTGTGAACAAAGCTTTCAAATCAAACATATTTTAAAAATTGTTAATATATATGTATATATATATATATATATATATATATATATATATATATATATATATATATATATATATATATATATATGGGAACACTTCACAATGCCAAAATCCTGAAAGATTGAATTTCATATGGCCGAGACCATATGATTGAACTTTCGGAATCCTGACATTGTGAGTGGAGATCTGCATATAGCGCGGAATGGGAGATTTCCCTTTTCCTCACTGTAGTGCAATCTCAGAGATGGAATATTTAAGTAGCGGGGGTGTGGGATTGCAGGGGTCTTTCCCCCATGCAGAAATATTTAAATTGTTGTTAGTTTTTTTTTTTTTTTTTTTTCAGTATTTTGATATTCCAAAACATTGTGTTTCGGAATTTTGAGATTCTGAAGTGAATTTTATATATATATATATATATATATATATATATATATATATATATATTAGAAATTAGCTGGAATATCAGGTTTTGAATGATCATGCATTTTCTGAAGGATATGAAGTCTTTAATTCAAAATCCATCTGTTCACAACCACTTTTTCCCATTTTTGCACATGGGGTCGGGTTGTTGCTTCAACAGTGACAATCTTCTAGAGCCAAGGTATATAGCACTGAGTGGCTAACCCTGCCATGGTACTTCTTACTTATCACACTCTCACACCTAGGGTCAATTTAGAGTGCTAATCCACCTATTGCATGTCTTAGGAATGTGGAAGGAAACCAGAGCACCCAGAGGAAACACATGCAAACACAAGGAGGACATGCAGTCTCCTCACAGAAGGCACCCCATCTGAGAATCAAACCAAGGAACCTCTTTCTGTGAGACAACAACACTATCTGGTGCTCCACTTAATTCCAAATATCTGTCATTATTTAATGTCTGCAGCCCTATGTTAAATTAAGTGGGTCAAAAAAGAAAGAATGTGTGTGTGTTTTTTTGTATGTGTGTGCGTGTGTGCATTTGTGCGTGTCAGTCTCTTAGTTCACAAATTAAGGAACAAAGCTCCCAAATTAAGAGACAGATTTTAAGTATTGTTCTTATTTACTTAGAAATTTGCTGGGATCATAAATTTTGAATTAACATTCATTTTCTAAATGAATGAAGTCTGAAACTCCAAAAATTTTGTCATTATTTGATGTCTGCCATCTTAAAAATCAGGGATATTCAGCAAAATCAGGGATAGTTGAGAACAATGTGTGCCTACATGTAAAGAGGAGGAATGGAAAAAATAGGCTTACCAAAGCAGAGCTAGAGAGAGTTGCCAAAAATGTCTCTAGAAGAAAGAACTTCAGCTTTAAAGGCATCTGTATTAAGAGAGAAGTTTGTCATATGAACTAGCAAAATATTGATGTAGTTCTTTGCCCAGTATGTGTCTGACAGCAGTAACTTTGGTACAGTTTATCTATTTCTTCATTCACTGAATCAGAATAAAACACTGGAAAAGTACACAGTCAGTAAAGTGACTATAATTGCTGGACACATCTGTGTGCGTGTGACTCTTTGTACCTAGAAATTATTACCACTTTATTGAATATGTATTCCTCAGATGATTTATTTTGATTCTGTGAATAAATATATAAAGCATACAAACACTAAAGTTACAGATGTGTTTGTGTGTGTGTGTGTATATATATATATATATATATATATATATATATATATATGTGTGTGTGTGTGTGTGTGTGTGAGTGTGTGTGTGTGTGTGTGTGTGTGTGTGTGTGTGTGTGTGTGTGTGTGTGTGTATAAATGCATGTAATGTGTACATCTGCATGAGTGTGAGTGTTTGTGAGTGTGTGTGTATGTGTGTGCACATTATTAAATGCTTACTGGCAGTCTCAGTACCTCTACAGGCAGCACACTCTCACACTCGCCTTTGGTGCAGAAGGCTGTAGATTCTGTTTTCCATACCAGGTAGCTGGGTTATTTTCCAGTACTGACACTGCAGTGCAACATAAGGAACGTGACTGTGCCAAGATTTGAGATGTTAAACTGAGGGCCCACTAGCCTCAGTTGTTGCCAGCTCAGGTGGATGTCAAAGATCCCCAGTGTCATGGCCAAATTTCCTCAGGCCAGCATGACTACCACATCTGTTTTCTCATGAATAGAGCCCATTGACCTAGTAGGGACTAACCCACTCAACAAAGTGTAAATAAATAAATAAATAAAAATCTTGCATAACATATATTTTAGTTGAAAGACAGTGGCTGTGGCTAGGGTACACTTTTCCTGCATTGGGGAAAATAGGGTATTCCACATTTTGACTGCACCACACATTGCTATGGCCAGTGTTCTACATTAGCAGGTTGAGACCTATGGTCACAAAAACTGTTCTAAAACTGTAAAATATTGGGCATAATAATCAAATGGATGATTGCAGGCATCTCAAAGTTCCTAAATTTTAAGTTTGGACCCATGTATTAGGCTTTATAAAAAATACAAAAAAAGATTTTTTAAATAAAGAATGCTTTTTATTCAGTCACCCTAAAAAGTAAAAAAAACAAGGAAGAAGGGTGAAGCGTTTCAGAAAGAAACACAGGCAAGCTGATTTCACAAAAGCTGATTCTGGTAATGATACAGGAATTAGCAAACCCAGCCTCAAATGCTTCTTTGAAATCAGATTGTGTTTTCTTTTGAAAAATTTTCTCTCTTCTTCTTCCATGTTATTTTACATTTTACTTTTTAGAGTGACTGAATAAAAAGCAGTCTTTATTAAGAAAAATCTTTTCTTTTATATTTTTATTAGTTTTTAAGTAAAATATGTGCCCCTCTGTGGTCATGTAACTTTCCTTGATAAACATAGTAAGAAAGCAATTAGCTAGACAGTGGAAAAAATGCTGATGAGAAGCTTGGCATTTTTTCTGCTGTCTCACGAAGAATGTGATAGAACCACAGAGGAGCTTTCTTTTTTTAGAAAATGTATATTAATTCACACTCACTTATTCTGTAATTTTGTGAAGTGAATCATATTTTAAAAGTGTCTCCAATTAGAAGAGGTCTTGTATTGTGTTTTTGGGACTAAGTGTGTGTGTGTGTGTGTGTGTGTGTGTGTGTGTGTGTGTGTGTGTGTGTGTGTGTGTGTGTGTGTGTGTTTGTCTGTGTGTACAGATATGCGCATCTACATTAAAAAATGACTAAATATACAATTTAGTATCCTATAAGTTAAAATGGCATTCTTGTGTTATCAGTTCAATCACCTGCTTATAACATTTTGATAAAGTACACCAGAGCTTAAAACTTAGATCTAGCAGGCACGTTATAAATACCAAATTTGTATTTAGATAATTTGTAATCTCTCTACATGTTGACTTACTTGCCACTTTTTTGATGCAGATAATGCCATGCTACACCAACAGTAAGAGTAGTTAGCAAGTATTCTGGAGCTGTTGCACAGCATTTATCTTCCTCCGACTACTGATTCTTTTATGTTAGGAAGTCATAGTTTGCATCTTGTTGCTTTTACGGCATTCTGTATGCCGCTGTCCTGCTAACATTTAACTTCAGTATTTTAAGTGATTTGTTAACATTTGCTGGGTTCAATGGAAATGAAGTAGCTCTTAAGATGTTTTTTTTTTATTTGTTTTATGCACTAAATGTGCATATTCAGCGAACAATGTTAGTTGCTTTCCAGGTTGTTATAACCAATTTAAATAGTTTTAAATTTTTAAATGTCAGAGACTGTATGTTGCTTAGTAAATATATACATATTGGAAGAGAAAAGATGTGAGGAAAGTTGACTGAATAAGTGAACTGTGGATTTTTTTTAACTAGAGATTAAAATAATTGTATTGTGAGTGAATGGCATCTCATTGCAATTTGGCTTATATTTTAACAGTCAGCAAATTATGTTTTATTAAGTTGACTGCATTGTGCTAAGCAATATTGGTGTTTACTGATTATAGGTTACACTATGTTCAGCTGTAGAGATGAAGTGTATTCCCAAACATCCTGTTTTGTCTACTTAGCGTATATTATAACGTATGTATGAGTAGCCTTGATAATGTCATTTCTTGCTAATATGCTTTTATACGTCTTGAGAATGTGTTTTTGTCTTGACTGTATGCATGTTATTTGTAGTTCCCTTTCTGTTTCTTTCACTGCAGGCTAACTAACACACATTTAGAAATGAGTCTGTTTGCATTTTTTATTTCAAATAAAGGTTCAGTTTACATGCTGGCAGTTAACTACTAATTCTAATAGTGTTTTGAGAGCTTCATTCTTATTTGATGCCTCGCTTTACTTTTTGTGTACTGGTTTTATTTATTATCATTATTTCTTACTGTACGTGAATCTCTAGATGGTTGCATGCATGCATCTGACAAGTCTGCAAGACTGGAAGTAAAGAACTGTGGATTTTTTTAACTTGCAATGTTCATTGCAAAATTGGGAACAATGGTGCATATTTATGTGTTAATGTGAATGTTGCTTCTGCAGTAATTTACTACTTGGTGGCTTTAAACCATATGGAACTGTTGTCATTTTGCACAGTAAACAGTTTGCTATTAATATATGCAGTGTTTCATTAAGATACAGCATGTGAATATGGAATATGAATAGGTGTGTGTGTGTGTGTGTGTGTGTGTGTGTGTGTGTGTGTGTGTGTGTGTGTGTGTGTGTGTGTGTGTGTGCATGTGTGCGTGTGTGCGTGTATGTGTGTGCGTGTGTGTATGTGTGTGTGTGTGTGTGTGTGTGTGTGTTTGTGTGTGTGTGTGTGTGTGTGTGTGTGTGTGTGTGTGTGTGTGTGTGTGTGTGTGTGTGTTTAAGGCCACTCATAGTACAGTACATCCCACTCCATCTCTCTGTGGTTCTGTCACATCTTTGTGGGTGTATCCCTCGCCAACGAGAAGCTTGGCGTTTTTTTGACTGAGCCACAAAGCCAATTTCAGTAAAAAAGCATTTGAAAAATATAAATCTTTTCTGCAAACTTGGATGCTTTATTTTATTTTTTTTTTCATTCCATTTGAACAGACTGCATTTTTGTACTCAGCAATGGTCCAAGACACATTCAGTGCAACTGGTGTATATTATGCTCTATCATGCTAAGCAAAGCACTTAACCAGATACAGTTCCTGGATCTCTCCTAGGGTTGGCAACATTTCATGTCAAAAATTCTGCATGTACGTCAAAGCAAAATGCGTGTAATTTTGTACCCCCATTCCCTCCCATGCAGCCATTCCAGTGTCCCATTACTTGGATATTTCTTTATTTCTTCCTAGTTGCTATAAACATTTCAAAAATTTCAATGCGCATAATGTTTTCTGCTTTACTTCTACAATGATTAAAGATATTTGGATTTAATTTAAAACTTTTATTTCAAATTTTATAGTACAAACACTGATAGACATTTGCTAAACAGAGCAATACAGTCTCACAATGCAAACAGGCTTAGCATTAAAACTTCTTTGTCTTTGAAACTCACATTCACTGAAACAGTATTGAAACCCACATTCAAAGAAAATTATCCTGCCAGTGGCAGATTAAGTTTACCTTTGGGCTATTTTCAAATCTTAGGCCCCTAGCACACATTTTTAGGATCATGCAACAGTTCTTTGATTCACCCTCCTGATTGTATTAAATTATAATATATAATAATTAAATTATATCCCTTGCATAATACAGCACCATTTGTTAGAGCATGTCTTAAATTTATAGTTTTGAACATTTTTCCAGTAAGCAATGAAACAAAACATATGAACCAATGATGACAAACCTGCCCAATTCAGAGCATTTCAACCATAAAAGACCACTCAGACTTCTGTTATTACGATCCACCAATATCAGTCAATATACATAGAGATCTGTAACTAATGAAATGGTTGTTGCTATAGTCAGTGTTTCATCCACAAATTCAGTGCCTGCTGCCCTAGAAGAATAATTGCCTATATTACATTAAAAAATGGTAAGCTGGTAATAATGCAATAGGGAATGGA
Source organism: Protopterus annectens (assembly GCF_019279795.1). Classification (NCBI taxonomy): domain Eukaryota; kingdom Metazoa; phylum Chordata; order Ceratodontiformes; family Protopteridae; genus Protopterus; species Protopterus annectens. Next base: position 1,299,416,981 of record NC_056725.1, on the reverse strand, counting down.
TGGCAAACTGAAAATAGGTTCACGGTTACTAGGCATCTCCTCCAAAGAAGGACATACTTAGGACTACAGCACCTCGCCCCTTAAAATACAACACAGTATCAGCAATCCATCCACATGCTGTGGAATACTACTTCCCTATAAGAGTTCATGTCAGCCAAGACACACAATATCCAAAACTGCATACAGCTGGTTTACTACACTTTCAGTTGCCTATGCACCTCAAAGTAACATAAAGTTCACAAGACTACAGTTTAACTATATTTTCTACAATTTGGTACAGCCTATGTCACACAGTCAGAAAAGTACAGGTACGCTGAACAGCCTATTTAGACTTTCCTGCTCCACTATCAAAATATTCTGTATTATACTAACAGGCTGTTGTCCCAGGATGAGCTGGCTTAAATCACTCCTTAAAATCTGTAACCTGTATCATTAAAACTCAAGTCCAAAATAGAACAATCTGATTTATTTATTTCATTCCAGCTGTAATCTTCACCAAAGCCTAACCAAGATTATCCTCTTTTATTGTAAGATTCTATGCAATTCCATCATCAATGGCAACTACGTTATCTACCTCCAGGATAATTCATTGTCTGACACTGTAGTCTAGAGATCTTTATCACTTTTATGTCTTTCCATCACAAAGTTTCAGTCTACTATGTTCCTTCTCATTAAATAACTTTACAAACTACATGTTATTAGCCGATCCAAGGAACAGACTACACTTTACAGATCACACTTTTGTACGTTTAAAACATTGCAATACATGGCATTTCTAAAGTACATTACTGTTCTTTTCTTACTTCATCATTATATCCACTCTGTTAAAATATCTGTTACTACATTTCCTTCACCAGTACTTTGATATTATAGGATGAATGAGTCTGGAAGGCACAGCGCACTGAAATCTGTAAGAATGTCTTATCCTCAGAAAAGTCATATTAATGGAAACACGTTTTGAACATGCAATATGCTTACAAATATAGGAAAGTAATATTTAAAATTACTAGCTAATCCTAACAATTCATTTTTGGTTATGATTGGTATCAGTCTTTGCATCTGAATAATATCAGAACAGAAAAAGTGAAAGGCGTTTGAGTCAAATGAGTTTTAAACAAGTTTTAACAAGAGATAAAACACATATAAGCTCTAACCAAACTCTAATAACAGAATAAAACCATAAACAACATAATGGTGAGTTCAAAGTTAATACCATTATTTAAAAATAAGAGTAAGTATTATAATTCTAATATATTATAATGTTATAAATTAGAGAATCCCACTAACATGAAGCCTTCAAACACATAACTGATATCACAAAAATTCAACTCATGCCTTGCTCTGCCCCCATGTTATGCGCATGAAAATACCTTTCAAATGTTCAGATTTTTGCCTCTTATTTTTGAGCTGTTCCTCATAAAATTTGTGGTTTCCTGGCATATCACTGAGCGTTTAAGCCACTAAATAATGACACACACACATTTGAGTAAAATGCATGCTAATGCAAACGTTGTTATTCTAGCAGCTTTCTAAGTTTGTAAGAGCAATATTTAAAAGCTGTCTTTATTTGTGGGCCTTTGTTCCCCAATTAATTGAGTCTTTGTCCAGATTTCTTTCACAAAAAAGTTGAGAGGTATGCACAGAAATAATAGACATTCTTCTTACAACCATCCACAGCTTACCTTAGAAGGAAACAGCTGTCCCTACACTAACTGCTGCATTGACACTTCCTCTATATATGCAAACAGACCGTGGAATGAGTGGGTAAAACTGTAGCATTTCATAAGTACCTGAACCATGTTTGAAAAAACATGTTGTGGTCCACTGCGCAGTTAAAATGTCTTCTAGAATTCAAATTCAATGCGTGCAGAAGACAAAGAAGTAAACAACTGGTTGCACAGATACAGAAGAGTGTTTTCGTCTTCTGCGTCTGTGGGAGCAGATGCAAAGGGTGTTCTTAAAGAAGAACGCCCTTTAAAAATGTATTTTTTTTTTAATTAAAAGAAAATTAATTTTTTTCCAGACAACACACTGTCTGGAAAAGGCAGTCTGTATTTTCCTGACAGTGTCCCTTAATTCTGGACAGTCCAGAACAATTTCACATGGTTTGCAAACCTATATTACCCCATCGGACTTTCCTGTTAAATAAATGTCAATAAAAGAATTACATCATCTTAGTGCTGCATGGCATATGTGTGCCTTAAAATGATCAAAAAAGTGTTATGATCTGTCTCTCTGTCACAAAATCTTTCATGATGGTAGATGTACACCTCATCACAAAGGGCTTTTCATCCAGAAAAAAGGAGGTCATTGTCCCACTGTACTCATCCCTCATTAGACCCATTATAGAGTACAACGCCCCATCTGGTATGTACCTCACAAGACATCTGCAACAGCTGGAAAGGCCACAGAAATACCTCACTAAAAGAATCACAGGCCTAAAGCAGATGCTCTATACTGACCGTCTAAAAAAACTCCAGCTATACTCTGTGGCATATCATCTACTCAGAGGCAATCTCTGCTTAACATACAAGGCCATGTCAAACCCTGAGCTGCTGGACATGCTCCACTTAAAGAAATCCCAATCCCTCAGTGCCACATGCTCCAGGGATCTAAACCTTGTCATCACAATAAGCAAAACATGCTGGAAGGATGGGTTCCTGATCCAGAGACTCTCCATACTCTGGAATAGACTGCCCATACATGTCAAGCAGAGCGCCTCCTTGGCCCTCTTCAAAAGGAACCTTGACGATTGGATGGGAGATAGGAAATTCACCCCGGGGATCACGTCAGTCACTCTGCTAGACAGGAGTCCAGGGAAGTACATATTGTGGGAAGAAATATCCAGGGAATTGTTATGGCTAGGCTTGTTAAGCACACACAGATAATGCCATATTCAAGCTCATGGCTTACTAAGCACATACACTATAGAACATTTTATTGTTTCCTGATGCCACAGTATAATGCTTATTACAGGATTGAGATAAATCACATTTCAACAATTGGGCTCATCATTGTTTAAAAAAATGGTTGTCTGTGCTAAAATGGAGAGAAAGTAATTAAAGAGTCTTTTTCAGCTATACATCAGATAAGTGGGTGACACCATTCTTACCTACATCTACATTCACACACACAAACGCACACAAACACACTGACACAACTGAGTCTATGGAATAATGTCTGGGTTTGAACTGACTACCTAACTAAGATTACAAGCTAGGGGACAATGGATGAATTGCAAGCACTATATGAGATATTTGTTTACAAGTATGAGAGTGCATATTTTAAAGGATGAGATTGCCACTGGTTTGCTAGGGTGATGTGTGTGCTAAAATGGACTGAAATTGGTTGGTGACCCCACTCCCTTTGTAAAAATAAATAAAATTTATGTGGGTGAAGCCATTCCTACCTCACATAAAATAGAGAGAGACATACACACACAGCAGTCAGTCACTGCTGGATTCAAACCACCTAGCTATCTAGGTACACAATCTTGAGAACACATTATCAACCAGAAATATCACAGGAGAAGTCTTAACATAAGATTGAGATATAACATATTTGAAAGGATGACCTCAGTAGCACAATAACTGCATTAAAAGGGGGAAGAAATTAATGCCTGAACTCTCATCCACTGCAAATGTGTCACCTGAGTGGAAGTGTATACATCAGATCTGTTGCTGAAGCCATATCTACCTACCAGTAGACATACACAACCACAATATTTCCAAGCTGCTGGCCTTGAGACACCTAGCTATCCAGTTAGTCAATCTGGAGTGCACAGTACCAAGTGCAAGTACCTCAGGAGAAGTCTGATTACAATAGTTAGTGCACATTTGAAAGGCTGATATCATCCGCATGTTGCAGAGAATGCATTGTGGCTTAAATGCAACCAATTGCTGGGGGTGTTATCCTGGCATAAATGTTTCTCCTCCGTGGAAGTATCTATGTGAGATGTGTGAGTGAAGACTGTCCAAAATAGCACCACAGAGGCATGCACACACACACACACACACACACACACACACACACACACACACACACACACACACACACACACACACACACACACGCACACGCACACGCACACGCACACACACTCATACCAGTTCCAAACTTTTGGATTTGAAACACCTACCTATCTAGTTACACAATCTACAGTACAAATCATCAACCTGAAGCATCACAGAAGTCTGATTACAACACTGAGACAGTGTGCATTTGAAAGAATTGACCTCATCAGTGTGTTGCAGAGAAGATGTTTGTGATAAAGGTGGAATAAATTGATGGAGGAGCCCTCTCCCATTGTAAGTAGTAGTGTATACAACTGATATATTTTTAAGGCAATTCTACCTGACACTCAAGACACCCTAATAGTATTTCTGCAATTCTGGATTAGAACAGCCTATTTAACTTGGTTACACAATCTAGAGTATACAGTATCAACAAGTCCCAAAGGAGAAGTCTTATTTTAATGATGAGATGGAGCATATTTGAAAGGATGACCTCATCAATCTGTATCAGAAAAAATGTTAGCATTAAAAGTGTAAGAAACTGATGTTGGTACACACACATTGTAAAAGTTTCTCCTGATTGATAGTGTACACATCAGATCTGTTGTTGAATCAACACCTACTTGACACAAGATACACTTGCAGTCAAACCAGTTTGATATTGTAGGGTTTGAATCACCTACCTTTCTAGTTACACAATCTAGAATATATAGTATCAACGACAAGTGCTATAAGAGAATTCTGATTACAGCTGTGACATAGTGCACTTTAGAAAGGACAACCTCATCAGACTGTTGTTGAGAAGATATTTTATCTAATACTAGAAGAAATTGATGGGGAACCCTCTCCCAGGTTAAGTGCTTCTCCTCAGTGGAAGTGAGGCAGTCCTATCTCACACTACAGATTTCCACACACACATGCTAGTCAGTCATTGCAGTATTCAAACATCTAACTATCTAATTACACAATCTAGCGTGCATGTGTTGACAGCAAGCACCACAAGAGATGTCTAACTTTTAATATGGGATTAATGCACATTTGTAATGATTACCACCACACTAGTGTGTTGCAGAGAAGCGTGTCTATATCACAGGTTTTGTGTCTTGAGAAGCAGAAGTAACAGCAATGCATTGATCACAAGTAATTACATAATGCTCAGATTACTTATCTCTGCAGTCATACATTACATTGCAGTAGTTTGAGTGACATGTAGCTGTTTCACAGTATGGTGTACTGACTATAATCACACTTGTGAAACAGTGACTTGATGGCCAAGCATTCCTGAATGCTCAGCTGAAGATGATTGTGTGGCAATAGTAATCATTTGTTGTGTCATTTTCAATATTTCCTTATGCTTAAACAATATGCAGTGCAAATGCAAACAGAAAGGTCTATCATATGAAAGAACTCTGCTTAATACCACTCAGGAAGTATGTGTACAAAGGAACCATGTCCTTGTACATTATTTATAAGCAAACATTTGTTGGAGCGCAGGCATAAATTTACATTATGTAGTGTTTAGGCAACATCACAGTGGATTAATCATATCTTGAGTACAATAGCCCACTACATTACACACAAGCTACTGACATTACTTTCCTTTTGCCAAAATCACTTCCTGAAGCACACCACTGACAAGCTCATTTGCATAACGTATGGAAAAGTATTAGCACATGAATAATTATATTTTGGGGGTTTGAACTTAGAAAGGGAATTGACAGTAGTCAATAATGCTCCGTGCCAACCTTCATGCAAAGTAGAGTGTAGACATACAAATGGTTTACTATTGTTTGTGCGACTGACAGTCTATTGGCTGCATTGTGCTGATAAAAAGAATGTCGAACGCATAAGCAGTTTTGCACCAGATAGTCGACTCCACTCATGCGAATGCACAACTTCATTTGCATAAGTGGAAATCGACTATCTGCACGGAGATCGCGGTACAGTGGGGAATGGAAATTCATCCACATCCCCACTGTAGTGCGATCTCGAAGTTAGAATATATAAGTAGGGGGGTGTGGGGGGTGCAGCCCCCTTGCACAAACGTGATAGCTGTATAGGAGTTTGATTTACATCAGCTCCTATACAGCTATCACGTGGTGGTTTCGACAACAATGTCAAGTCAAATGCATCGAGCATTTGGTTCGACATTGTGAAAGTTATTTTTTTTTTACTTTTGGTATTACCATTCGTTTATTTGAATGGAAAATGTTTTTCCATTCGAATACACAGTAGTAAACCCATAAAAATAGTTCTGATTTTGATCCTATTTAGAACAGATGTGTTACGTTGATGTTTTCAGTGTCATGATTTAAACATTTGTCATGAGAATTGCAGTGAAGTACTCGTTTTATGGATGATGTAGGTACATAGTTAGACAGCATCATATGTGGTGATTGCCCATGTATTTGAGGTAAGGTTGACTGTATCTTATGCAATTGTATGTGTTTGTATGAAATCACTGAGTGCTACAGTGACTGCATGAAAACATACATAATTAAAATACTTCAGAAAATGCATGAAAATGCAAATTAATTCATCATATCAATTTATGTCTATATAGCAGCAATACTTTTAAAAATATGCCTAGTGTACTATGCTTGTTAAACATAAAGCCTTAATTGTACCAAATGTCTTTCACTTATTAGCATATGGTGCTGGTTATGAAACACATAAGGCACCACGCATATTAACACGGGTGGAATCCCAGACTATGGAAACACTATGAAGCAAGGACGTTTGTGTGCAGCATGCTTTATAATAGTAGTTACAATTACAACACCCCCATATGGTGTGAATTCAACTCTGCAGTCTGTTCAAGATGTGGCAATAACTGCCTCCTCATAATGATATCAGTTGGACTTTCCATTGTGCCATGAATCTAAGCTCAGTAGCAGAAGGGAAAGCAGACTAATGCGCTGAAGGCAAAAACTCTCCAGTTTATGCCAAAAGATGTTAACTGCCATTTACCATCAGTTACTATTGCTGCTCTGTGCCAGGAATAATCCCACAAATGCCAAGGACAATGAATGATGAGACAGAAGGGGGAAGAGAGACAGAGATTAGGAGACAGGGATGGAAACATAGAAAGACTTTTGTTTATGGGCTACTTCTGCCCATCTATGTGACATGTTACTCTTAGGTTTGTCTTTATAACTATTGTGTCATGCTCTGTACAATAAAGTGTTTCAAATATAGAGCAAGCAGGGGTAGGATAGCAGAAACATGATTAAGACATGAGCAGGATAATGGTGGGTTAATAACATATGTAGCCAGCAGTCAAACACAATAACAATATAAATACATACATTAAAAAATGCTTTGACATACATTTGGATTTGAACCCTTGATACTATGCAAAAAGCAGTATACAGACCTGAGCATTATCTCAGCACACCACCTAGGAACTGATACATCACAAAGTTTAAATCACACATTTGAAGGAGCAGTGACAATAGATTATAGCACAAGAGACTGCAGGCATCAGAATTCATCAAAGTAATGACAAGTTAACATCCCAGTAAGTGTGCATCATATCCAAAAGCCTACTAAATATGTTAGAGTAACTGTCTTGCAATACTGCTTCAGTCTATATTTCTAAAGTGCAGCTGGAATAAGCACATTTGCATCAGTTTTGCCATAGGATGTGAAATGTCATTTGCTATCATTCAGCATTAGTGCACAATGCCAAGCATCATGTAAATGCTGAGGACAAAAACTGAAGTGTTTTTTTTTTTTTTTTTTTTATTGTCCATCTGTTGCCATGTCTATGTGTAATTTGATTTTGTGATCAGATCAGCATGTGAAAAATGGAATGATAGAATAGTGGTGAAAGTGGAGGGCAAGAAAAGGGTAGGGCATGGGGAAAGAAAAAAGAATGTGTCAGACAGTGGTAGAATAGCTTAGCTATCCACTTCTTCACAAAATAAATGTATACTTGCAACAAGAAGTTGATGAATTTGGATAGTCACCACATCTGGGATGTCTGACAACAACAGAATAATGTTGTATGGCCAAATGGACCAACTCAAGTGTGTCAAGAAGACACATAGGTGAAGTAGAGCACTGTGTATGGAGTGTATTTTTTTTTTGGGGGGGGCTACATTGTTTTTTTTTGTTTTTGTTTTTTTTTTTTGGTTTTAGAAATAGGACTGCTTGGGAAGGTTTTTTAAGGATAAGAGGGTAAAATAGGTGAGATAGGTTATGTACCAGGCATGGACATTCAAGACATACAAGACATGCAGAGATGGTGATAAACACAAAAGGTTGGGGGACATCATGATTGGGGATATGTTAAAGACATCAGAGGTTCATAGGTTTACAGGAGATTACCATGTTAACATCTCAAGAGCCCTTACAAGCACAGCCATTATTACCTGAAATTTACCCTATTGTGGATCCCTAAGGGCTAGAGGATGGCTTAGGTTTGTGCCTGTGCCTTTGAGTAGTTTACACACTGCCCCGTGTCCATAACTGACATGGGCACAACCCCAGGAGTAAATTTATGATTCCTCATCCTTTGATCTAAAGTGGGTTTGAACAGGGTCAGGGAAGAGATCTGCTTTACATGAATAAGTAGCCTGCTTCAGAGAAGGAGTAATCTCTAAGAGACATATCTCTCTCTCCAGCATGCTTTGTTCATGTCACAGACCAGGTTTAGAGCCTTAGATTTGGTGGCCTTCATGCTGTTTGTTTTGTGAATGTGTAACAGTTCCATCAGGGCTGGATCTAAGAGTGCCTTATAGGTTAGGCAAATGTCACTCCTTAATAGTCAGTGGGAGGCAGAGTAAAGGGATAGGGATTTTAGTTGATTCACATAAGACATGTTGTTTATACCCTGTTTTTTTTTTTTTTTGTAAGAAACCTCTGAGGTCACTCCAGATGTTGAAAGTGCTTGCTTAAGTGCATGCTGAAAGGTGCATTGTACTCAGTTATTGGTCTGATGAAGACCGCGTACAGTGGGACTATAACTTCCTTGATCTGGATACCGTGCATTTACTTATAAGCTGTGCTACATAGAAGGACTTCCTGACCACTGCGGACACATGACAGTCAAAGTTCAGGCTAATCTCTTTTGGTGTACCTAGATCTCTTACCTCTAAGTCCACTTTTTGAGATATGCTATTAATGTTGTAATTTGCAAGGATATTTGACTTCCCAAAGGGTATTATTATGCATTTTTTGTTTGCTTTTAGTTTTAGGCCATGGCTCTGGCACCAGTCATTTGCCTGAGTCAGACCATAATGAAGGATGTCTGCATCATTGGGGGATTCAGTGATTGCCTCCAACTTATGGTTGTCAGCAAACTAAAACCCAAAGAACGGCCAACACTCCTTATGAGAGAATCAGTATATCCTTTAATAATTCAGCAGTGCAAAGTCCATTTTAGTGTAAAATTACACTAAAATAAAATTAACAGACCGGTTTTGGCCCAATTGACTTGGTCAGTGTGTTAAAGCAAAGCACTGAGCCCTGTAGTACACCACTAGTAACTGGGTATTTTTAATAGAGTATTTGATTGCATTTATTATTTAACAAGCTTTGGCTTTTAACAGTATCAGGCATTTTATGGTTTATCTGGTTGTCTGTATTAGGTGTGGGCTCTTTAAGAGGTTTTAAGGCAAGCCATGTGACTTAGAGAAGTTACTTAAGATGGTGCCTACTGTTTTTAATTATGTGATGAAGTCTTGGGGGTAACCAGGATGAAAGTGCTTATTCACTTTTTACAGACTTTTGCACATTTTAAAGAACATGGTTATTAATAAAAATCTATGTTTTAAAACTGTTTGAAGCTGTGGTTTACTTCACTGTGATCTGATCTAACATTACTTATTTATTATTTATTTATTTGAAGTTTGTTTTATTTGCAGTTTGTTTTCCAGGATAGTCCATTGGACTGCAAGGAGCCCATTTTCAATGGAGTCCTGGGGAGAAAAGCTCCAGAGAAATACAAATACATAGCACAGAAAGAGCACAAATCCATAATATACATTTCAATTAAATGTTAAATGCATATTTTGTATAGTACAAACCCATATTGCACAATTCAAATAGATGTTACATAATACAGAAATAAAAGATTTTCATTAGGAAAATTACATCAGGTTAATTTTTTTTTAGGGAATTACAATGAGGTAAGGATGTAAAACTTTAGGAGGTGGTGACAGGCAACAATGCTTGGAAAGTTAGGAAGAAAGTGTGGTAGTATTAGGCTGGATGAGAGCAAGAGCATTTCCATTGTGAAGTAAGGTGTGAGTGCAGTCAGGTTTTAAACAAGGAGAGACTGCTGGTGGTGTGGATGGGAGAAGGGAGAGAGTTCCAGAGGTATGCAAGAGAGAAGGACAGCAATTGATTCCCAGCAGGATGTGTTGGTTTATGCAATTTAATTAGGTTTCGGGAAATGGATTTTAGGAGTCTATCTGGTTTATGCATTTCAAAGGTATTTGCTAGGGAGGGGCAGGGAGATGGGTTATGAATGAGTTTGTGTGCTTGGATGAGCTGGGTATATGTGAGGAAGTTTGGTAATTCTAGCCAAGTTAGTTGGTGAAGGGAATTACAGTGGTGAGAAACAAATTTGGATATTTTGTTATAACAAGATGAGAATTTTGTTTTGAGGGAAGATTGTAGGCTGGTTAGGATAGATGCACCCATATAAAAGGGATGGGATGAGGTATGTATTAGCTAATGTAATCCTGGTGGTGGGAGAGATAAAGTGACTGTGGTGGTAAAGCATACCTAATTTTTTTATGGGTTTTTTTTGATATTTGCTTGTAGATGCTTATCAAATTTTAGTTGATTGTCAATGATAATTCCTAGTAATTTTGTGTCAGAGACTAGTTCTAGGGGGGTATTATTATTGCTGGTAATTATGAAGGATTGTTTGTTTAGGGAAGAGGTTTTGGATGCATTGAATAACAGAAGTTTTGTTTTGGTTGCATTAAGAGCTAGATGGCTGTTGAGCATCCACTGTTCAGTGGAAGAGAAGGCGGCTTGTGTTAGATTGTTAAGAGTTGTGATGGAAGGGGAGTAACAGATTATAGTAGAATCATTGGCATATTGGATGAAACTGGAGTTAGAAATGGCTTGGAAGAAATCATTTATGAATATGTTGAATAGTAGGGGGCTTAGAATGGAACTTTGGGGGATGCCTGTGGATGTATTAAGGAAGGGTGAGGTAGCTTTTTTCCATTTAACTGCTTGTTGCCTGTTTGTGAGATAGCTTGAGAACCACTGGGTAGAGGAAGGGGATAGGTTAAGTTTAGAGAGTTTGGTACGAAGGAGATTTTGGAAAATAGTGTCAAATGCCTTAGAGAGGTTGAGGAAAAGAGTAGTTACAAAGTGGCCAGAGTTGCAGGCTTTGTTGATGGTTTCTAGGAAGGAGAGGAGGGCAGTGGAGGTACTATGACCTGGTCTAAAGCCATTTTGTGTGGGGGTAAGAAGCTGATTACTGATGAGGTAGGGTAAGAGCTGTTGGTGAACACACTTTTCAAGTAGCTTAGAAATAGGGCATAGGATGGCGATAGGGTGAATGTTTGGGATGTCATTATTATTGCCACCTTTATGGAGAGGAATAATAAAGGCCTTCTTCCAGAGCTGGGGGACCTGGCTTTCTGAGATAGACTGATTAATTAGTATGCTGATAGGGAGAGCAATGGCTTCTGCAGCTACTTTTAGGAAGTAGGAGGGAATTTCATCAGGGGCATTGGAACCAGGTTTTAATTTTAGGAGAAGTTTTTTAGGGTGGATATAGAGATGGGATTGATAAAGAAAGGTGGAGGTTGGGGGCTAGGGATGCTAGGGGAGGAAGGGATGGGAGTATGTTGAGGAGGGGTTCCAGAGGTGTTGGTGAAAGATGATGTTAGCTTGCTTATGGACTCTATGAAGAAAGAGTTAAATCAGGTGGCCAAGTCCATGTCAGAGGCATCTGGGTTGGGGCAAGGGTTTTCTTTTTTTCCTGGATTGAGGAAAGATGAGATCCCTTTCCAAAATAGTTTGGGATTGGTGGTGTGGTTGGTTTGGACAGTGGAGAAATAGGCTTTGTGGTCTAAGGTAATACATTTTTTTACTTTATTTCGTAGTGTTTTATATTCGTTTAGGGCAATTGTGGTTTTATTTTTATGGTAACATGTCCAGGCTTTGTTACAGAGTTGCATAGTAGCTAAGTTGTTTTTGGTTAATCAGGGTACAGGGTTACTTTTTATATGTTTTGTTTTTAGAGGGGCAAAGGAGTTCAGCAGGTTTGTTAGAGTTAAAGTAGGATAGAGCATTATCTAGGGAAAGAGTTTTTTTTCCCAAAAACATTTTTATTAAATTTTGTTAATAAACATGGACATAAAATATTAAAAATAAACAATATAAAATATAACTATTTACACTATATACAAACATCCATGATAAACATTTGTTTTATCCAAGAAAGGTAATAAATATTTATCTAACAATCTCTCCAATTTTTGGCAAGCTAGTCTTTTGTTGTTACATTTGATGATCTCTGATAAATAGTCTGCATTTCTTTTTTACATACAGATTTTGTTATTGAAATAAACTCAGTAAACATAAGATCTTGCTTATTTTTCCAGTTCAATGTAATTATTTTTCAAGCAATAGCTAGAATTAACCAAAGAACAGGTAACTGATGTCTAGGAATTACACTTGGGGTAGGGACATTGAATAATATCAAAGAGCTATTAATTTGACAGTTATCAGACCACAGGGCTTTTGCAAAATGTCTAAAATTACTCCAGTATTGTGTCAGTTCTACATTCGATGAACATATGAACCCAGTTGGCTTCATGAATATCACCACACCTCCAGCATTTGCTTTCATTACTTTTGGTTATAAGGTCAATTTTATGTGGAGTGTAAAAGATTCTATGAATAAATCTCCACGTATATAGTCTCCAATATAAAGATGATGAAATGTTTTTTATTGAATTTAATAACCATTTTTTATTATCGTTAGATAGAGGTTCACCATTAATCTTTATGGAGTAATTCCAAAAAGCTTGGCCAAAAGTAATCAAGTCTTCTCGTACGATTTTATATACAGGTGATATGCTTAATTTGTGTTCAATGTTCATCGAACTATACCATATGAATAGTTGTATCAATTTTGGTATAATATCAGTTTCCAGATGCATTGACACTCTCACTTTATTTTCAACAAACTGTTTTAAAGATTGAGTACAGAGCCAATTATCTTGACAGACATTATATCTGGCTAAGAGAAAGTTCATTGGTTGGATGTTCTTATTGTCTATAAACTGGTGCCAAAACTTTATTCTCTTTAAGATTCCGCATCTTATTGATATTGAAGGTATCTAGGCAAGCTGGTATATAAGCTATGGGAAATGTAATGAAAAAGGTGTTCTTTAAACTATAATTGTTGTTGATTATATTTTTGAAAATATAAAATATTTGGTTTATACCATATGAGAAGTGGCTAAATTTCTTATTATATAAGCAATATTCACGGAGTATCCAAAATATTTTGTTAATTCCAAAGGTTTCCTTAAACTGGGTTTCTGAGTTCTCAGAGGAAGTTATATGTATTTCATGTAGTTGTTTCCAGCTAGAGGTGTATATGGATGAAATCCAGTGTAGTATTATGTTAATAATAACAGATTTGAAATATAATTCTATGTTGGGAAAGCCAATCCCATTACTGTCCCAGGCTCTAACATGCCATTTATAGACTATTCTTGGTTTCTTTGGGAACTATAGAAAAGTTAGTAATAGGGAATCTATTTGTTTAAGGAATTTCTTAGGAGGAGGTAAAATCAATGGCTGTATGTAAAATAAAATCTTGGGCAAAATAATCATTTTTATTAATGTAAGTCTGTCTTCCATGGTGAAAAAGATTTTGTTCCACTTTTTAGTCAAGTCACTGATTATAGCTACCAGTTTAGTGAAGTTAAATTTAATAGTCTCATTCCACTTATTCTTAATACTTATTCCTAGATAATCTAGTTTATCATTTTCCCAGTTGAATGTACTATATTTTTGCAAATTGCTATTTACTTTCTTATTGATTAAAAGTATTTTGGTTTTATTTTGATTGAAATTGAGCCCTGAGATTTTTCCAACTAGAGTAGTGGTATAGGATATGTACGAGGGTAGTGTGCCAGTGGTGAGGTCTGAGGTGGCAGTGACAAATGCATTTAAAGTGGAGGTGGGATTATATCAAGGATCAGGTCGGAGCCCTTTCTTATTTGCAATGGTGATGGACAGGTTGACAGATGAGATCAGACAGGAGTCCCCATGGACTATAATGTTTGCAGATGACATTATGATCTGTAGTGAGAGCAAGGAAAAGGTGGAAGAGACCATGGAGAGGTGGAGATATGCCCTAGAGAAAAGAGGAATGAAGGTCAGCAGGACTCAGACAGAATTTATGCATGTGAATGAGAGGGAGGATAGAGGAATGGTGAGGATGCAGGGAGTAGAAGTGGCAAAGGTGAATGAATTTAAATACTTGGTATCAACAGTTCAGAGTAATTGTGAGTGTGGAAGAGAGGTGAAGAAGAGAGTACAGGCAGGATACAGTGGGTGGAGAAGAGTGTCAGGAGTGATTTGTGACAGACGAGTACCAGTAAGAGTGAAAGGGAAGGTCTACAAGAGGGTAGTGAGACCAGCTATGTTATATGGGTTGGAGACAATGGCATTGACAAAAAGGCAGGAGTCAGAGCTGGACGTGGCAGAGTTAAAGATGTTAAGATTTGCAGTGGGTGTGATGAAGGTGGACAGGATTAGGAATAAGTATATTAGAGGGTCAGCCCAGGTTGGAAGGTTTGAAGACAAAGCCAGAGAGGCAGTATTACATTGGTTTGGACATGTGCTGAAGAGGTATGCAGAGTATATTGGGGAAAAGATGCTAAGGATGAAGTTGCCAGGTAACAGGAAAAGAGGAAGGCCTAAGATAAGGTTTATGGATGTGGTGAGAGAGGACATGCAAGTGGTTGGTGGGACAGAGCAAGATGCAGAGGACAGGAAGAAATGGAAACCGATGATCCACTGTAACGACCCCTAACGGGAGCAGCTGAAAGAAGAAGAAGAGGGTTATGGCATTCATGATATGTTGTAAAGAGCCTTCTAGGTCACTGGATGCTAGTAGAATATCATCAGCAAAAAGCTGAACTTTTGCACAGTATCCCTCATTAACCAGAAATCCTTTGATATTTGGATTATTTCTAATAAATGAAGCAAAAGGTTCCACTGATGAAGTGAAAAATAATGGGGATAGAGGGAAACCTTGTCTTGTTCCCTTATGAATTGTTACTGGGGATGATAGACATGAACCAATCTTAACAAATGCTTTAGAATCACTATAAATATTTAATATCAGTTTAGTGAAATCTGAAGTAAAGTTAAATTCTTTAAAGATATTTTGTAAGTATGACCAACTAAGGAAATCAAACGCCTTATCAATATCCAGACTAATAATAGTTAATTGTTTCTTGGTTTTGTTTGCAATGTCTATTAGAGATAGTAGCTTAATAATATTGTCATGTACTTTTCTATGTAAGATAAAGCCAGTTTGATCAAAGTGTATTAGATTGGGTAATATATTCTTTAGTCTTTTGACCAGGATAGACATGAAAATTTTATAATCAATATTTAACAATGATATGGGTCTATAGGATGCACATAGTTGGGGGTCCTAACCTTGTTTCAGAATGGGGGAAATTATTGATACTTCCACGAGAGAGGGAAAATTAAGTCTTGTTTAACCATGGAGAATGTGTTTAACAATAACTTTATTGTGTGCTCTGGAAGAATTTTATATATTTCTGGGATTATCCCATCTAACCCAGGTGCTTTATTATCCTTCAGATTTTTAACTTGTTCTTTCACTTCTGCTAAGGTTATTTGTTTATTTAGGGTACTATTTTGTTGTTTTGATAGTTTAGTCTTGATATTTTCTTGTAGAAATTTATCTATTACATCGTCTGAATCTAGTGGTGATTGCATGTCATTGATTGACCGATAATGATTTTTAAAGGCTTCTAATATACCTCCTAAATCAGTTGTTCATTTTACTGTGTTATTATTCTTGTATTTAATTTCATTAATGTGATTTTATTTACTAATTTGTTTGGATCTGATAGCTAGTTTATGTAAATGTCTGGGTTTACTGAATAGGACTGTAGTTTAATCTTTTCTAAGCTTATAGCAACCTTATGATTCAATATTTCTAAATATTTGTGGTTTAGCTTAGAAATTTCAGTAAGTACTGCTTTATCATTTGATTTTAAATTTAGTTTCAACTTATCTATTTTGGCTTATAAATCAGAAAGTTCCTTGTCCCATTCCTTTCTCCTTTGAAAATACCAAGCTTTAATTACACTAAAGATGTGAACTTTTAATGCATCCCAGAGTGTGACAACTGTTACTTCACCATTATTGTTGTTTTCCATAAATGCATTTATTTCTTTTAATAACCACTCCTTAAAACCTTTTAACTTAGTAACATAGGCTGGGATTCTTTGAAAAATTATCATATCATCTTTTTTTCACAGTCAAGTTGAACAAAAAGGCATTGTGGTCAGAGACTGGGCATGACTGTATTGCAACATTGCTTATTTTAGAGTAAAGAGTGTTAGACACAAAAATCTTATCAATATTAGTTTGTGTGCCGAATTGGAAAGAATTAGTGTATTGAAGTGAATTTTGAGCTCTTAAATTATATATGTCTCTAAAATTCATTGAGGCTATAAAACTGTTTACCATTTTAGCTTGTATTGCTAGTTTAACCATACTATTTTTAGAGGTGTCTTCATCTGATAACAAGCAATTGAAATCTCCCACCAGAATAATTTCTCCCTTTGCATGTAAAGTAATGAGATCCAAGTATTTCTTCACATATTTAGTTCCTAGACCAGGAATCCAATATGAGTTTACCAGTGTGAAGCATTTCTTATTAACTTCTAGCAATACTAAGCTTAACATTCTGTCTTTATCTGAAAATATGTTTAAAATTTTAGGTAGTGTATAAGTATTATTCCATATTATAAGAGTACCTCTCCTTTTGGCTCTAAAGCAGGAATCTGTGAGAACTGTAAAACCATTAAATGATAATTTTTGCAAATCCTTCTCCAGCAAGTGGGTTTCCTGCAAGAATATTATCTGAGCTCTGTGCATTTTAATGAATTTAATTAAACCAACTCTTTTGACATTGTTATTTAAGCCATTAATATTTAATGATAAGCATTTATATATCATCATTTGTTAAAGTTATATTTAGAGCATTAATAATACCTTCCAAGTATAATGACTTGAAGTAATTCATGAAGTTATGTATCATGGATGAGTCAAAAATCTTTAGAAACAAATTCTGAAACCAATAACTAAGAAAACATACATATATGGAACCTAAAGTTCCAGGTTTAGTTAATAAATTAACTAAACCACCCTTTAGCACCATCTCACACACCAAAAACATACATAAATAGCTCCAGCTTTAAATGTAGTATATACAAACAGTAAAGCATTTCTAAGGTAACTCAAACAAATATGAACATAAAAAGTCCATCAGGTAATCCCAGTGGATTCATATGTAATATTGTGTAAACCACTACTAGGTATTGGAAAAAAAGGAGTAAGTTTCACCAATTAACCTAGTTGTTTTATCGGCATAAGCTTCTAATACCTATATATGTTATACCTGTCTTACAGTCTCTCGCGTTTATAACTATAGCAATACAGTACAAAGTAAAGCCAGAGGGAATCACCAGAAAACTAGAATTTGACTGTTGTTGGGAAAACATATTGGGTGAATTGTCACTCAAAGAAGCCATAAAAATCCAAAATCCAAATAAATCTCCATAGTTCCAATTGTAAACGTAATACTTGTTTTAATAAATAGTGAGTGTTTTATTGTCATTTGAATTGCATTTTGGATTTATTATGTTTACAATTGGAACTGTGGAGATTTATATGGATTTTGGATTTTTATGGCTTCTTTGAGTGACAATTCACCCAATATGTTTTCCCAACAGCAACAGTCAAATTATAGCAATACAGTAGTTATACCAGTTTATTTATTTCCCCTTCCCCCCTTCCCTTTTTATACCTTTATATGCTCAAGTAGGCTGGTAGTCATGAATGGAAAGAAGAAAGGGAGAAAGAAAAAAAGGGGGGGCATATGTTGGTCTATTAATACTAACTGAACAGAATAGAGTGACCTAGAACATTTCAACAATCCATTCCTACAGTGTATGTGGTCATACAAAGATTTGAATCATAGCATCATAACTATCATTGCAGCTGAGTCTGATTATATTGCTTTAAATCTCCATCACTGAGAATACCTAATATAGATTAAAGTTGCTTAAGCATGAAAGCAGCAGAAGGAAAAGGAGACTCAATCCCTTATATATGTTTGCATTCACAATATTAAAGAAATTGGTTGTTTAAGTAGTCAAATATTAATATATTATCATTTAGGGCATGCTATCAAAGCAAAGAATGGTATTCTGTCAGACTTCAGTGTTTCAAATCAACAGACATACAGTAGCATTAAAATGCAATTTTCTTCATTAGACTAGTAAACTAATTGCTACATTAAAGTCCCAGCTTCTTAAAAATATATATTTAAAGTGATTCCATACCTGTAGATGAATAAAAGATGAAAAAACAACAAAGAAAGTTACTTTTTCTTCTAGTTTCATTTTTAGCTTTACTTCCTGGTTTTCAAGTCATGCATGAGTTCAAAGGTCGTGGGATGTCATTGCTCACTGTATTCTTGCTTCAAGCTTCTCTAGCTTGCTGCTAGTGCCCTGTAGATGCTCGTGCATGTGAAGAAACAGTCACAGAGGCTTAGAAAAGACATTTTGGTGGGAATTTCTCCATTCTAAAGAAGCATAAAAAGTGCAGGAGCAACCTCAACAGTGAAAACAAAACATGAACAGCCCTTCTCTAAAAATGTTGGGAAAGTAAGATCTTCCCCATAAATCAATAATTTACATCCTTTAAGCTAAATTAGGTTAAAAATTAAAATTAGAGCATTTAGTTAATGTAAAGCACTGAATGTTGATATATTACACTAAGAAATGTAGATTTTAAGTAAAGACATATATATTAATCATAATATGAACATCTTTCAAAAATTTTAAGTGGAAACAAAACTATCTTAACTAAAGCATCTCCTAAGGGCACTTTTGTTGTGGGGATTCCATTCAGTGTAATCATAATAGACTAAACAGTAAACTTTAAAGTCTTACCCCACCATTAACACACATGAATGCTTTACTTTGGAAATCATGAATTAATAGTAAGATAGCACAACTTTTACATCCCAAATGAATATATAATGAAGTTAACTGTGCTCCGGTTATAGTAAACATACGGTATGAAAGAAAAAAAAAACAAATATATATATAAACACACATATGTACATGCAATCACACATATATCCACACACACACACACACACACACACACACACACACACACACATATATATATATATATATACACACATACATACATACATACATACATAGATGTATGCATATGCCTATGTAAAATAAAGACCTTTGCTTTGTATATGTATTCCAATAACATATTATGTAAAATAAAGACACTTTACCTTTGCTTTGTATAAATATATATATATATATATATATATATATATATATATATATATATATATATATATATATATATTCCAATAAAACATTAAGTAAAGAGTTCTGCTAGAAAGTATTTAGTATTATTTGATAACAATCCTATTTGTCTTCATTTTTTATTTACACTTTCTTTGACAGTCCAAGTGTTCTTAGTTGCATGTCTTTTCAGACTCTGTGTAGACCATTCCATGCCCTCTATATCAGTTAGTGTTTTTTTTCTTGTGAATAAAGTCCAAAGCCTCTGACAAAGAGCTAACAATCTTCTCACCTACTGGTAAAAATATTTTTATCCTAGAGGGAAAAAGAATTTGTGCTTTGATGTTTTTTAAGATATTTTATCAATGAAACACATCCTTTCCTTCTAGATATGACAGAAGAAGTACAGTCATTGTCAAAGCGAATGAATTTGTTCCTTATCTTGATGGGAGAATTATTCCACGCAGACTTCAGAACCAAATCCTTATCTTGGGAGGACAAAAATCTAACAATGATGGATATGGGGTTAGGAGCAACTGTTGTTGAAGCAGGTTTTGCTAGAGACCAGCAAGCCCTGTCTATACTGAAGGAAAGGGCGTCAGGAAGATTTAGTGCTTTTGGAAGCCAGTTATTAAGAAAATGTATCATATCAGTTCCCTCTTCCTTTTCTGGTACTCCATATATTCTAATGTTGTTTCTCTGTGACCTACTTTCTAGGTCTTCCAGCTTTTCTGTTAGTTTTGTATTCTGTTTCAAAAGAAACTCTTTTTGACTTTGACTTTCATATTCCATCAGTCTGCCATCCATATCTGTTACAGATTCCTCGATAGAAGGAATTTGTTCAGAATGCTTTTTAGCCATTTCTCTAAGAATGTCCAGCTGCTTACTACAGTCTTGTTTAATAGTATCTATTTTATTCTCTAGTTTGTCCATTTTTATAGATAGTTCTTGAACAGTAGTTATTAATGTTTGCAACTCCTTCTTTACCACACTGTCCTGATGACAGTTCTTTGAGTTACTCATACTTGGATTTCTTGAGGAAAAACTTCTTGATAGGAAAAAATAATAAAAAGTTATGTTTTAGTACTAATTTTTGAAAAATGATGAAGGACCTATATTCACAAATACTCTGATATACTTTTGGATTAGTATTTCCAAAAATTAGATTAAATTTCCTGTCAGAATAAAAAATGTTATAAGCAGAGCTAATGTTCAATGCTGCTTGCAGTCTAGCATCTTGGCCATGCCCCCCAGGGAAAAGTTTTTAATGGGTTCCAGTTTGTACTTTTAGTGCATTTGAGAAGGTTTCAGCATTGAAGTTCTTTAGGCAATGAGTGGAAATATAGGTGTGAGTTAGTTGTATAGAAGAGGAGAGATGGTGGGCAAAAGTGGGGAAATGGTCAGCTAGTAGGTCTGGGAGAATACCACTATCAGAGATATAGTGAGGATGGGATACTAGAATCCAGTCTATTGTAGTTCCAGTGATGGAGTTCTTGGAAGGCCTGGTAGTGGAATTGACTAGTTGTGTAAAGTTATATAAGTTAATATTTGAGTGAGTTAGTGGAATATTGGATTGTGGCCCATTTTATGTTCATGTCCCCCAGGATTATGGTTTCATGGGTAATGTTGTTCGAGACCCAGGAGAGAATATCTTCAAGGGATGATATATTGTCACCAGAGGGAATATAGAGGAAGACAACAAATATGAGTTTATGCTTGTTTGGGTGGAGGAGGGCTGGTATTATTTCTGCCTTGCCAAATTTGGGAAAGGGTTTGGTATAGGGGGTGACTAAGAGGGATGCTAAGTAAATGAGTGCTACACCACCTCCTTTTTTTGTGTTCTGTCATTCCTTAACATGCAGTAGTTGGGAGGAGTTATTTCAAAATCTTGTATGTGGGGCTTAAGCCAGGTTTCTGAGATGGAGAGAATATTGGGCTGGTTATGTAGAAGCCAGGCATGAAGGTTTGGAATTGTGTTACACAGGCTCTGAGCATTTAGAGCTGAGAAGTGGAGGGCTTTGCCTGTTGCTTGGGGGGTTGGATGCAGTGTGGTAGAGGGGCCTGAGTTTGGGTGGATGTTCCCAGAGAGAAGGATAGAGAGAAGATGATGAATGAAGTATTTGGTTTGTTTGGGGTATAGTATACAGGTAGAGAGTTTTGTGGACATTAGACTAGTATAATTGGGAACAGTGTTTTTAGAGTTAGGTAGGAGTCTATAGTGGAAGAGCATGCTAGTGTTGGGGGGTAGAGACTGGGAGATATATGAATAGCAGTAGATGTGTACCTTGTAGAGGATGGGGTAATGGTGTGAAATGGGGGGAGTGGTTTGCATTAGTAGGTTGGGTGTTATAATTTAGGTAAGTTAAGGTAATTAAAAGTATTACACTTGGGAGGGTGCAATGCTCTCCCAAATTTGTGAGTACCATATCTAGGATATTTGCACCCCTAGGCAGAGTGAAGACTAGCTGTTCCAGGGCATTTGCATTGAGAGCCTGCATATTAGCTGTTGTGTATGCTTCCCAATTACATACTGTATTCATTTGTTTCAAATTTAAATGGTTATGAGTGAAATGAGGCGATTTTTACATTGTCTTAAGATGTCCATGTTCACCAATCCAGATACAGAGATAGCAGAAAAGTGCCTATCCATAGTTGCATTAAGATGGGCTTTGCAAGAGAAGAGAATGGGGGAGTTGCAATGGGATGAGGAATATGTGCTTTTGTAATGTAATATACAACTATTCCATGTTGTCATGCTGCCCAGTGTGCAAACCGGTTCTTCTCAGAGCAGTAATAGTTCTGAGTGAAGTAATAATGCAATCTAGAGATAAATAAATGTAGCAACACTGTTCAGCATGCAAACTACTTGATCCTTGATTAGTTTTTATAAGTACAACTTCTAGTGATTGCTTATATACAAGTCACCACTAACCATCGTTGCATGAGAAGCAGCATCAGGCAAATGCAAGGCGTATAAACAAGCAGAAAAATGCAGGTTTTAAAGTAGGTATGCCCACAGGCTAGTCAAGTAAGCACACAATAAGCTTTCCACCAGCAAGTTCCACTTCATATACGTGAAATCAGTCCCCTTCTGCCACAAGAGTGCAGACTTTGAACCCCTTAATGTGAAATGACTGGTTTGGATCCTAAATGTTCTGGAAACACAAAAATAAATGCCTAAAAACACAGAAAACAGCAGATATAGTGTATTCATTGAACTACAATTGCACAACAGCACCCCTTACAGAGTAGAAAAAAATGCAAGATGAAACTCTAAGCAAGTGCAGGAAAAAACAATAAATAGTACAGAAATTTTTGAGAATGCAATGAAAACAAACAACAGAAGTGCAAAATAATACTTGGTTTCATTATTCTTGCCAAGGATGGCTTCAGATATAAGCAAAATTTCACAAACTCTCTGGCATTGTCACCAAGTGATGAGCATCTCTAAATAACTGAGCCAAAACTTGCACAAATGTAAGGCATATATACAGGCAGATAAAAGTAAGTCTTAAAGTAGGTGTGCCCACTGGCCAATCAGGCAAACACACAATAAGCTTCCCACCAGAAATTTCCAGCTCAGATAGATGAAGTGAGCCCTCTCCTGTCACAGGAGCACCGACTTTGACCCTCTTAATATGAAATGACTAGTTTGGAGCTCAGGTGTTAAGGAACCACAAAATATATGTCTAAAAGTGCTAAAACAGCAGATACAATGCATTTAAATTGCTACAATTGCTAAACAGAAGTCCTTACAGCAATGGAAAAATGCAACTTAAAACTCTAAGCTAGTGCAGTAAAAACAATAAATAGCACAGAAATAGTTGGAACTGCAATGAAAACAAGCAACACAAGTGCAAAATAATACATAATCTCATTTTACTTGCCAAGGATGGCTTCAGATGTAAGCAAAATCTTTCAAACTCTCTGGCCTCATCATCAAGCGATGAGCAGATGTGAATAAATGAGCCAAGGCTCACACAAACACAGGCTTATAGACAAACAGCAAAAGTAAGTTTTAAACTAGGTATGTCCATAGTCCAATCAGGTAAGCACACAGTAAGCTTTACACCAGCAATTTCCAGATCAGATAGGAAAAATCAGTCTCTTCTGCCACAAGAGAGGAGACGTTGACCCTCTTAATGTAAAATTACTGGTTTGGAGCCTAAGTGTTCGGGAAGCACAAAAATAGATGCCTAAAAGCATATAAAACAGCAGATACAATGTATTTAGAGTACTACAGCTGATAAACACCAGCCCTTACATCTCAGATAGGTGAAATCAGCCCTCTTTTGTCACAAGAGTGCAGTAATTGACTTCTAAATATAAAATGACTGGTCTGAATCCCACGTGTTGGGCAGCCACAACAACTGGTGCATACAAGCACAGGAAACAGTAGATACACTGTATTTAGAGTACTACAATTGCACAACAGCAGCTCTTACAGCAGTGGAAAAATGCAGCTTGAAACTCTAAGCAAGTGTAGGAAAAAAATAAATAAATAGCTCAACTAGAGAACAAAAAACAGTTTACTTATAGAAAATGCCAGCTGCTTTAAAGAAGTCAGGCAAATCCGATACAGCAACATGTTGTTCACAGTGTCAGCATGTCAGCCAAAATCTTGTATGACCTTCTTGCATCTTAAATGCATGGGCACAGTGAAAATATAGTCCTCACCAAGAAAACTGTCATCACTGTCTCCTGTCCCAGATTCCTGGGTCAGTGCTGGACAGGCATAAGCTTTGCAGTTTGATGCAAAACCTTTTCTATTCTGTTAATTCAGATACTAAGGCCTTCTCCATCATGTCCTCCACCAGTCCTGTCAGCTGCTGATGGATGAAAAAGTTGCTACCTCCAGTACTACTACCGATGGATACCATAACACCAGCAGCTGGGACAGAGCTGACACATTTGAAGCAGATAGTTCAGGAGTTGTGGAGGCAACACTGACAGGTTGTAACCCAGATCTGTTAGGTGTAATGCCTGTGGTGGTACCACTACAACCACCTGTGGAGCATGGCAGGCCAATCCCCAGTTGTCAGTCTACCTCCCTGTATAAATTCCCATTTGTGATGTAGCAGCAATGGTTCAACACATAATAAAATAAAAAAGAAATATAATAATTTATTTTTCAAAATATAAGCAAATATAACACATAAGTATGTTAGCGTTTGCTATATCCAGATAAGATTTGAAGGCATTAATTTGTCATAAAATACATCAATCTTCATGCTATTATAAATGGCATATCAGACATATGCATTCCAAGTAAATATATCCAGTTATAAAAATGGGATATGTAATGTTATTTAATATTGCAGTAAATAATTTTTGCATAACTTCCTGTAATAAGAGCTAATTGCTGCTGGGAATTGAACATCCACACAGCTAAGTTGATTTACATTTGCCTAATGCAATGATCAAGAGCTACTGGAGCAGGTATGCATGCTTAATATAAAGGCTAAGTATGCCTATTAAGTTGTATGTCCCAAGCTCATATGGTATGATGACATTTTGTAAGATTAACTGCATTACAGATGTACTATGATCTTGCTTGCATTCATACCTGATCCATACTTACCCTGTGCCTTTCTTAGTTCCAAAAAGCATTCCTTATGTGCCTCCTTGTTCCTACCAATGTCCACTGCAGCTCTGCAGAACAAGAAAAAGAAGAAAAAAAATAAGCATAATGATTAATTGTATTGCCTGGTCAATGCATGATATTATGGTGGCTGCTGATGGGTCACTATACTTACACAACTCAGGGGTGTTTGCAGTTTAAAATTCTTCCTCCATCTGCTCAGGAGATCCTGCTTGCACCATGCATATCACTATAATCATTGTTCTCCAGTATGTAGAAAGCCAATTGCACTGCAGATGGATTTAGCCAACCATTCCAAGACACAGCCTTGTACTGAGACCCAGTATAGCTTTTCGGCAGAAGCCTATGGCTGTAGCACTTTGCAAAGACTACCAAAAAGATCCTAAACTCCTCTTCACACCAACTTTGGGCTCTAATTGAAGCCCCATCTCACCTTCACCTGGCATGACTTTTGAAGGACCCCTAGAAATATGGCATGAATTGGCACCCAATTCCAATCTCACATGTAACAGCCTGTGTGCAATGACAAACAGCCTTGCCAGCTGCACTTGCACAATTGAAACCACAAAATGACCTGGTAGCAAAAATATGCATGATTCCTTCAAATGCACTGGAAGTGTGAAATATGGTAGTGAGAGCTGGCCATGTGCGATGCTCACTGTGTTTCACTGATAAATCAGCAAATGCTTTAAGATAATAATAAACAAATTACATTTCAAAGGAAATATTGTCACTTCTACACATGTTGTCTCTTATGGTGGATGTTAATCATTTAAACAGACTTATGAAACAGTGAGAAGAGATGACATCAAATCTATGATTTTGGTTATAATCAGTGTTGTTTACAAATGTTATGAATTTGGACATAATGGATTGGTGGAACTTACAAACTACAAACTTTGAGTACCACCACCTAGAAATTGCTCCATGGCTAAAATAAAGGCAAAAAAATGTTAAATGTTGCTTATTAACTGTTAATGCCAGAAAGCTATTTTTTTTCAATTTGTAAGCTGAGGTGCAACAATTTGGTGGAGATTTAATGACATGCCTGCATGTGTGTGACTTTCACTTGTCATGTTATTGGAGTTATATGTAAAACCCAGTATTTATTTATGTAAATACATTTTATATGTATTTAGTTCCATGGCCTAAGTAAACATATTGGGGTAGGTGCTATATGTATCTTACATGACACACTACCATTCACACCTAACAATTATACAAGATGAGTCAATGCTTTTTTTACAAAATGACATATTACCCTACACACCTAACAATTATACAAGCTGAGTCAATGCTGTTTTACAAAAAAACTATTGTGCAGATTATACATATGTGAGTATAGTTTAAATGCATTGTCATCATTGTTATGCTTAACATACTTTACACACATTATAGCTGAGTTATTTCGCAATCATTATATGGAGCTTTGTTGTAACATTATTTTTTTAATAGTCAGTTTTAATTCATGTTACATTCCTTACAGAAATTCTGTGACATTGCTTATTCTGACCCCCCTCATTAAAATTATCTGTTAATTGGATTTGAACCTTAAATTACCTCTACTGTTTCTCCATACATACTGCATTAACACATTGAGCCACAGGGAATGTTAATCCACAGTTGTATTTTCTTCACTCAGTACTACCGACGGCAGCCCAAATTAAATTTTTGAGTTTTTGCCTTCAGACATGAACTGTTGCTCACTGATATTGATGACTGACCATCAGTGAGGCACAATGCCATGTGGTATGCAAATGCAGAAGACAAAAAATTAAAACAGGATCTAAATTAAGGGTATATCTAGCAATGGGCCCACCATTTATGGCATTATTCTGACACAGTCAACCTTTTAAAACTGTTTGCCACATGACAACGTGCATTTGTGTTGCACATCATCAGGTCTTCCAGTAATGATAACTCTTGAGAAAGGGGCCAACCAGGGGATGACATAAGCTCATTTTTGACACCCCATATACAAGTAAGAATTGCATCTGTTTAAAGGAAATGTGTTACTGAAAATAATACTACTTTGGAGATATACATAATTAATCCAGAATATTGTAAATATTTCCACATTGATCATGTTACTGATTTTATTTATTCACAATTTAATAAATGCCATATTTTTACATCATGAATATGACATTTTATTACTACCAAGAACAGTTCAGTTTCCAAAAGCAAAACATTTGTGTCACTTAGAATAGTACATTCAAATTATTGAAAGCAGGTCTCAAACCCTACATTGTTCTTGCTATTACACATATGTCAGTGCATTAACATCTTGAGCCACAAGGAAATTATGTAACAGCTACCTTTTAGTCAATCGCAACTACGTAATGTTAGAATTATACAAATGAAACTGCTATTTCAAGTAAATATGATCAGTGTTATACATAACACAAATTCAGAAACAACATGGGTAACATATTTATCATTCATTACAGCAGTTGTTCAGTTTATAGCAAAATGTATGTGATAAATCTCATTCTGACCCCCTCAATAAGACTATCTGTAGTCTGAATTTAAAACTGGCATTATCACTGCTGTTTCTCCAAATTAATGCATTAACACCTTGAGTCATAGAGGAACGTCAGTGACTGATGCATTTTCTTCACCAAGTACCATCCAGAGTGCTAACAGAAGTGCATTAGAACAAGTCTCATTTGCATTGATGGCATTCTGAATTAAATTTTGTATTTTTGCCTTGTGAAGTGAACCATCATTTATTACTAGTGATGGCTGACAGTCACTGAGACACAATGCCAAGCTTTGAACAAAGGATGAAGGCAAAAAAAAAAAACAGAGAGAAAAGGGAAAAATGTGTGTATGTGATGGTGATGATTTTCCAAATCTGTGACCTTATAAAATGAAAATGTGGACATTAGGGTTCCCTATTTTCATGCAGACATCA
The DNA here is from genome assembly GCF_019279795.1 of Protopterus annectens. Lineage (NCBI taxonomy): Eukaryota > Metazoa > Chordata > Ceratodontiformes > Protopteridae > Protopterus > Protopterus annectens. The sequence continues at coordinate 1,299,388,844 of NC_056725.1, read as the reverse complement.
CACTCTTTATGTTTGAACCTTGAAGCATCAAGAAGGTTAATAGTATGTGCCACATATAGAGAGGTATTTGTAAGACAAAGAAAGTGGATTACATATATTCAAGCTCTGACATTCTAACATTTTGCATTTATGGAGCAATATATCCATGTTATCAAAGTTGTAATTTGCCATTTCACAGCTGATGTCTACATGCTTTTGATATTTGCAAGAGTTAACCTAACAAATCAAATCACTGTAAAGGCAAATGCATGCAATACAAGAGTGTGTTCTTCCCTTTCTTTTGTAAGCAGGAAGTGTTTTTCAATGCATTTCCTAAGCGGTGGCAATATGCTTTGCATGTATTTAGATATGTATTTTTGTATGTTGCTTTTTCATGTACTTCATATAGCTTACACAAACTTTGTAATCACAGGCATGTTTACCTCTTAAGCATATATTCACTAATGTGTTATGTTTATCTCCTAAGTCAAAGCAATCTCATATTTCTTTTGTAAGTTTATTCTTCCTTGACACACCCCCTGTAAGTATACATCAAAGTGATAGGAGTGCTAAACACATAATTATTCATGCACTACTGCTAATGAGTCACATTTGGAATCCCTTAACAAGCATCAGTTCTCAATATTCATTCTTGTAAGGCTAGGGTGTCTGCACAGCATCTTGTATGTCCTCAGACCATGTTAATCTGCACAGCACTTCAAGTAGATTGTGTGACTCATGAATGATAATGCGTTGACACCTGATTTATATAGTTGTAGTGTCTAGAGGGGTTAATCTGCTCTATATTAGTACAACCTGGTGGTAAGGCATTTGAGTCATAGTAGGGGAAACTGCTTGAATTTACCAACTTGAGATCTTTTGTTTGACTGTGACAATTGCATTCATTTTTTTTTAGGAAATTCATTCAAATCCTGTCAGTGTATGTAATGTTTCTTTACAAATACATTATTTAAACACTTGTAATTGCTTATATTTCAGATAACATGTGATGTCTGGAGTTTGTCCATTTGTGTTGTTATAAAAGACATAGCAGTTGTTATTCAGCTAATGTTACCATGTCTTTATAGCAACATTTTTCTGAGAGTGTGAAAAGTTATAACATTTTATATGACTAGTAGCAATATAAAGATTACACTTTAGATCAACAGCTGTGTTAAGTTAGATGCATATGCATGACAACAAAGCTTATCCCATATGGTAACATTTTCATTTACTACACTTGATTCATTGTTAATGCTGCTATCTTTTCCAGAGTTACACATGTTTTTCAGTCTCATCAGGTTTTTCATTGTGTTGTTTGTTTGGAGGGTTATACTTATGTATTACATGTGGGCACAAATATAGAGCAGTTAGTTATGTTCTCTTAATGATGCCTCCATAGAGCATATTTTTTGTTGACACTCACTTTGCTCCCTTTTCTGGCACAAATATTTGCATTTTTTAAATCCCTTACAGGGATTTGGCTCCAAAACAATCCAGGCTATGTAAGCCTGCATTCCAGTGTGCTGAGAATGAGGTAATAGTACAGGCTCTTCATCAACATGGATCACACATCCTACAGAACGTTTTAGTTGAAAATCCATTTTGTGACTGCATCTGCTGGGAGGTGGTCAGTAGTGCCAATGCTGTGAGTAGTCATGGTCATAAGAACAAACAAATCAGGCAGTGGCAACCAGCATGATCACCAAGGGCAAGAAAAGAGACAGTACTATAAACAGGAACAGAGAATTACTGACGGTATTCCTGCTACAGAAACACCAGTCACTGACACTGAGGGATTTCTGTGCACTGTAAGGGATCTGGACAGCTCATCTGGGGTTCCCAGTGTAATGCTTGACATAGGTGCAGAGGTGGAGGTTGGCTGAAAGGTGTCTACTAGTGAAGCTCCACATATCCCATCCAGTATCTTATATATGTATATATATATATATATATATATATATATATAGAGAGAGAGAGAGAGAGAGATGGAGAGAAATATAAAGAGGAGACAGAAATGTGACAAAGAGAAATTTGTATGTATAAGTAGGTGAGGTTTGTCTTTAATATGCCATCTTCAATTTAATGCTTATCATCCCTCTTTTCATCTCCATTATGTCTGCATAGGCACATCTGGCAATGGGGTTCCATGACCACCTACAAATGTCATGCCCATACCTATTTTTACTTGTATTAATGTATAGAATTTCTCTTGAATGCTACCTTAATGCCTTTTTTAATTTCACCTGCACCGAGTAATGCTTAACTCATGGTAATGTAACACAAGTCTGATATTTGTTTTTTGTAGTTCTCTATTTCGTGTGTTTTATTACTCTAATCACAGATGACCTTGCTACCAGCACTGTGGAACTCCTCCTACCTGATGTTGGATTATTGGTAGACTCTGATGATGGTGGTGGTGATGAAGAAGCATTGTCTGAGGTTGCAGAGGATCAGTCTGACACTGAGACTGGGGCTCCTACATTCCATACCCACTATTTGGACACAGTCAGTATGCCTACATATACCCATGATATGGAGCCATCTGAGATAGGACAAGTTGAGGATGATACAGTTGATCAGGCTAGTGTGGTTACTCCATCTGTAGAACTGGCAGTATCTCCCCTAGCCATTGTGAGGGTGGAGTACCACATAGGGGAGTCGGTAAAGGTGATCAAAGGAGGCCTGCTTTCTACCCTGCCTCCTAATGTTGGTGTGTCAGTAGGTGCCACACAACATATGTGTAGGGCCATCACAGAGACACAGGCACATTCTGCCATGGCATTGAAAGAGACAGAGTACTGAATGTCAGGCACTCTGACATGTAAGACTGCCTGAACCATGTGGGTACTCCTTCAATCATAAGTATGACACACTGGATCATGCAATCTTCTGGGGAAAATAAGCATTCATGTGGTCAGAAAGCAGCTACATCACTGAGTGTTTGCTGATGTAGCCATGCCTGGTCCTGTACCCATAGTGTCTACACCCAGATGTGGCAGGCCATGTGGTCATGGTCAGTGACAGCTCATCCAGGAGACATGTGGCAGGCCATGTGATCCTGCTCAATGAGGGCTCATCCAGGAGACATGTGGCAGGCCATGTGGTCACAGTCAATGAGAGCTCATCCAGGAGACATGTGGCAGGCTATGTGATCATGGTCAATGAGAGCTCATCCAGGAGACATGTGGCAGGCCATGTGATCATGGTCAATGAGAGCTCATCCAGGAGACATCATTCACATTCAGGTAGCACTTAGACTTCTAGCCAGGATCATGAAACTAGCAGTGCATCTCCTAGCTGAGGTAGTTTTTGTGGATGGGTGTGGTGATGGTGAACTTCATCCTCTACCATGCTCTGCTTACACCTCTCCAGGATGCCAGGACATAGTGTTAGCACAAATGCTTCGATTGTGTTCCTGCAGACCCACATATGGTATAATTGATCTTGGCCATACCACCTCATGTACACACACACACACACACACACACACACACACACACACACACACACACACACACACACACACACACACACACTACTATCAAATGAAATACAACTGTCGCTAATAGTCCTGATAATTTCTACTTGCTGTTAACCTGATTTCTCCTCACGCACACACACACACTCACTCCTTTGGTGTCAGGCTTCTCTTCCTGTAACCTCAACCAACCCTACCCTGTGCAAGTGATGATGATTGTGCCCTGCTCATTCACATTTCTTTCTGACTTAGGGTTGCCTATGTCTGATGCACAGAGTGGATAGCTAATGGCTGCTTACTCAGATACTTCTTTAATCAAATGCATTGTACTAATTTTTTTATTTTCTTCCTACTAAAATTCAAAACTGATTGTTATATAGTTTTGTTTTATCCTCATTGCATTTGTATTGTATTCTTAGCAATGCAGTCCTACTAGTCAGTAATTAACACTTGTTCAGCACCTTGTTTAAATGATGCTAAGATTGCCCTGGTCAATATTGGGGTGTCTTTTCTGGACAACTTTGTGAGATGCAAGGTATTATGCAGATTAATATTTGTTACATCTATCACTCAGGAGTTACTGCTGACATTCCTGGACATTTGAGCCATATTTTCTCTTACTGATGTACAATACTTGCACATGAGGGTAGCCATTTCTATATCTTCTTTACAGGTTCATTACTTACCGTGGCTAAAGCTGCTGCTGCTACAAGTTGTGTCTTCTGGGGTTGACTATCTAATGCTTACAGAACACAAGCAGTACATGACTATGGAAAAATAGCTAATTTTGCATGCAACACTTTTACTGTTACTGTTTGTATGTGCTTAGCTTTTTAGGTTTTCACTTAAACACTGAGTGTGTATGCCATCCTCTGACTCTTAGCCAGGGTCATAGCATATTGTGATCCTCCACAGCTGTCGGTTCTTCCTCGGACTCCTCATCTGTGTCTACTGGCCTTGTTAGCCCTGCCTCTAGTGATAGGACTGTGGTCCTTGACATTGCTGTGAATAGACAGCACAAACAGTACAGTAGGGCTGTTCTTGAATTCAGAAACTGTATACAGAGTATACACATAATAGACACTTTGTGGTAACATTTATGAATCCAGCCTTATGAATATTTTGACTGAGGTGGCCAGGTCATACTGAAGTGTTTAGACATTAGAACTTTGATTTGAGCAAGCCAGATAAACGCTCAATAATATTCCTAATTTCAGCATATGCATCATTGTATCCTTGCTATTGTGGGTGTTTTTAATGGGTGTCATGAATCAAGGTTCCACTGCATAAACTGTCTACCCCCACTAGATGCCATTGTGGAAAGTCACCCCTAGCAAACTTTACATCAAGTCACAGGTGTGTCATATGTGTGAGTTGTGAAAATTGCCAGGGTTACCTGCACATAGACTGTAGATGATCCCGTGAGCATTACAGACCACCTGACAGTTGAACAGGTGATGTAAGTTCCTGTTGAAGTACCTCCTTCCCTGTTTACCAAGTTAGGCTTTTATTTCAATGTGTGTGCAGTCTATGCCTCCCAGAACCTCAGAGAAGTCTTCTAGGCCATAGGAATGCTGCATGTTTGTAGCTCTTTCTTCTGGTGTTGGTGGAAACCAGAAATGATCCCTTACATATAGCAATGCATTTAGAAATTGATGTAAAATTCTGGATATTGAGACCTGTGACACCCAAATATATTCCCTGTGGGTCTCTGAAAAGTGCCTGTAGCTATTATACGGAATGCTACACATACCTTCGTTTGCACTGGGAAGGTTTCTCAATGATTTTATTGGGGCCTCAGGTGAGGGCAGCAGAGGTTGCAAATTCCCTCTAAGGTACCCTGTCTACCCTGTATTGTGAAGTCCATGATAACTAACAAAAATGTGCAACATGGTAAGTGCAAGCTGTGCTGCAAGTCTTTGTCTGTTATTTAGTTTTGTTTTAATGTGCTTGTGACTTTATTCACTTAAGTCCATGATAAGACAAATGTGGTCTGAAGGCTCTTTTCCTTTTAGGCCAAGGACTGGCAGCAGCAGTAGCAGCACCTTGTATTAAAGCCAGATGCCCATAATGTTAGAAGTAGTGACCCCAAAGATTTTCTTATAAATTTGTTCATGACTATATTCCAAAGAGGAGTGGAATTGAGGCCAAAAGAGAGTGGGCATGTACACGCACATTTTAAATGTTCCTGAATTGCTCCACCATGTTGATTTACATTATTAACATATTCTGCCACTTATTCTTGTTTTGAAGTAGGGCATGGCATTCAACGTTGTTTAAGGAATACCAATTAGGTTGTTCACTTCTGAGCATCTCACATAAGGGCTTAGAGCAAAGTGGTAGGCATTCATAAATCATGATTTAAATGTCTTCTTCTCACGCAAACTATTTACAAAGAACCACCTAAATTAATAACTTAATTCTTTAAAATATTATATAATAACTTTAATCCTAAAAACTTAATTTTGAATTCTATAGAATTTTTTTCTTATAATAATTTCAATAATAAATGTTGACGTTTTACAGCAATGGGAGAAGATTCAATATTTACAGAAAAGAATAAAACATATATTTTATATTCATTACAGAATACATTTTTGGTTCCATTTTGGCACATCTATACATAGGCATTTCTACATACACCCTCCCTAATTCCTGATAAAATAATAAGATGTACAAAAACATAAAAAAGTGTTTGCTGAACATGTATCATAAATTGTTAGCAAACTTACATATTTTTTGATAATTGTTGTTCTTTGTCAACTTTCTTAATTCAGTAACTGCTTTTTTTCAAGCCAAATGGACTGCCAGTTTTTTTACTTGAATTATATAATTAAAATAAAATTGTATTTTGTTTTATAAAAAATCCTTTTTTACAATATCCCACTGAATCTTCTAGTGAATAATGAGAATTGCTGTGTTCCCTTGACATTCCTAGCAGTGGTGAGGAAAACCAGAACAGAGAGATGGACGGAATCTACACCTCCATAATTCCAAGAATTATTGTCAGCTCTATGACAGGTAATAGATAAGAGACCACTGTCATTACTATCAAGAAAAAAGAATATATCCAAAGACGTTATCAAAGAATCCTTGGTCCAGAGAGATCTGTCATTAATATTCTTCTATCTAGATGATGACAAACTATCTGTTTGAATTACTAATTAGACTTTTTGCTTCAGTGAATTATACCTCTAACTTTGACTATTGCAATTTTAAAGGAATTATAGGAGTACAGAATGATTTTATTATATGTTCAAAATTTTAATTTGTATTCTTTTCTTTTCTGACAAGTCCTGTAAATATTGTAAATGCTTCTTTATTGTATTTATTAAAACTCTGTACTAATATCTTTGTTAAATGTGCTTTTTTATTTCAACCTGTTAATATCATAATAAAATAATTTAACTCATTCCCTCCAGTCAAACTCTGGAAATTTGCACTGTAACCTCCAATGGACAGAACCTAAGCTTTTTGACAGAATAAAGTTATGTCTTCACATTTCAAACAAATGTTCATATCTCTGGAACCAAAGAGGTTATTAAAAAAGGGTACATTTCAAATTCTTCAGCACAACCCATATCATTAAGTTCTAGGTTTTAAACAGGATTTTATAAGTCACAGTAAACACAGTAACTATTAAGTTTGTAATATTTTATAAATAGCTTACCATATCTCAGCAACTACAAGTTACACACAGACCGTAATCAGGTCATCAGCATTTTGTTCATTCAGCTAAGGGCTTTCATGTGATGCTAAGACATTGTGTGTATACTACATGGCTGTCACGATATTTAGAAAAACATGGAATCTATGACAATATAAATAAATATTAATGGAAAAACAATTAAGATCTCTTTACCTGCACTAGACAGTAGTCAAATATCATTATAGGTTCATCGGTTCATAGGTGTGTACTAGGCTAATAGCCCTGGAGCCTTTACAAACCTAGCCCATAGAAGTGCCCTGGCATCACGCTGCACAATGCCAGTTCCCAGTGCCTCTATCAAGTATAGCCACTGGAGTGATCCCTGGGGTTAATTTTCTATTACCCATCCACTCATCAGGATTTCTCTTGAAGAGGGACAGCGAGGTGCTCTGCTTGATGTGTATGGGAAGTCTATTCCAGACCATGGGTAGTCTCTGGGTGAGGAACCTGTCCCTCCAGCATGTTCTATTGATTGTGGTAATGAGGTTGAGGTCTCTGGACGTGTGGTGTGGAGGGATTGGGATTTCTTTAGATGTAGCATTTCTAACAGAGCTGGGTCAGACATGGCTTTGTAAGTCAAGCAAAGATCGCCTCTAAGTAGATGATTTGAGACAGAGAATAGCTGGAGTCTTTTGAGTCTGTCCGTGTAGGACATGTGTTTAGTGCCTAGGACCCTTTTCATGAGGTACTTCTGTGGCCTCTACAGCTGTTGCAGTTGTCTAGTGAGGTACATGCCAAATGGGGAATTATACTCAATGATTGGTCTAAAGAGGGAAGAGTAGAGAGAGGTGATGACCTCTTTCTTCCTGAATGCACAACCCTTGGTAATGAGATGTGCCACATAGAAGGACTTTCTGACCACAGTAGCAATGTGATGGTCGAAGGAGACCTTGTTGTCAACCTGTGTTCCCAGATCTCTTATAACACCTTCAGTGTACAGTGGGCTCCCATCGATGTGGTAATTAGTGGGAACTGAGTTTTTAACAAAGGGGATGACGACACATTTTTTAACATTAAGTGTAAGGCCATGGTTTTGACACCAGTCATTGGTCTCAGTGAGGCCTTTCTGTAGGATGTCTGCATCACTTGGAGAGTTAATAATGGCTCGCAACTTGCAGTCATCTATGAACGTGGTCAACCAGAGTCCCTTTGTGTTGGCCTGGACTTCTGAGAAGTAGATGCTGAACAGCAAAGGACCCAGGATCGATCCCTGTGGGACTCCACTCATAACAGGTCAGCAGTCTGACTTGGAGTCTACTACTTTCACACTGTATACTGTTTTCAGGGATATATGAGTATAATATATTTTACCACCTTGAGGTATTATAGTCTAGAGATATTGGCGCATGTCATGTTCTATTTGTTACTTTAGGCCTTATTATTATGTTTGGTTGTTTTTTACACAAACATATTAGTCCTTGATATACTCTACAAGTTCTTATACTGGGCATTGGCCGTTTTAGCAAATATAATTGTGATGCCGTTCTTGGCTTGACAATTTGCTATTATTTGGTTCATTCAGTTTTTTGGTGTCGACTGTTCTTTAATCATTCTTTTGGCTCAGGCCCTACATTGGGCCTGTTTATACCTTTGCAATGTTCTTTGTGTTTTTACTATAGACCTACACTATAAGTGGTCACCAACCTTAAGATCATTGATGAATATATTGCATATACAGTTTTCTGTTTCGTGTTTTGACATACAACATCCTTTCTCTCAGTGCTGGCATTGTATTTTTCCCTTTTATATGTAATAATTTTTGGTAATTTAGTTGGGAATCTTGATGGGATACAGGGTCTGATACCCATAATCTCTACATATTATTATTTATTATTGACTTTCCATTACAGTGTTTTATCTTGGCTTGTGGTTTCTGTTTTTTTGTTTATATCATATATCTAGCATGGACCTGGATAGTATCCTAACTGGATTGTGTGCCGATCGGGAGGATATTGGGGTATTTGGTATCCATGCCTCGCCAGGCAACAATTCCAATGGATCAGTGGAACAATCAGCCATGAATTGTGAATTGGCATTTAATTCCCTTTCCAAGGGTCTTAAAAACCTAAGATCAAACATATGGCATCTGCGTTTGTTCCGGGCATATCTTAATAAAAATATAGCCCCTAGGGGTCTCAGAATTTGGCTACAACCATTGGTTGGAAGACAAGAAGTCAGGTTATCTAATGAGTGGTGTGAAGCCTTACAGAAAGGGTCCATGCTTTTTGTCAACATACTGGCTCAATATTATGAGCGTATGATTGATACTAACCTCCAAGAAGTCAAAACTATGTGTTTAGATTGTAAAAGATTTGAGTCTCAATCTACATTTCAAGACTGCATCAAAAAATTATCACAGGAACTCACAATCCATGATAAAGTTACCAAAGATAGAAAAATAAAGAAGTTTAAAAGAGACTATATGGATTACCAAATCCTTTTGACTCCCCTAGAACAGTGAGATTTATGGGTACCAGTCCTGGTTCTACATCTAATGTTCCCAGTAACAACTATAAAAAAAGACCACGGTCTATTCTGAAAAATAGAGATCAAACCAGTGCCAGCGCTTCAGGGGAGGATTCTTCATGTACCGATTATGATAGTTCCAGTAACAAGGATTCACCACATAGAAAAAAATCCAATAGGGCAATCCCTTTAGATATGGTCCCAGGCATAGGGGTGGACGCAAACACAAATGTGGCCAATATGCCAAATTCCCTCGAGGGATTGATCCAGAATTTCCTAACCTAAATCAGGGGGTCAATCAAAATGTTTTGAATTTGTCTAAAGAAACATTGTCTGTACAGCAACAACAACTTCTTAATAAAGGTTTAGGTTTTATCCCTGGGTTTTTTTGCAATGAATATAGCATTGTTACTGATGTTATGAGCTTCTGTCGTAACCTGAATTTGAAATTGTTTTTTGCAGATTGAGACTCTCAAAGAACTGATGAGTTCAAATTTATTAAGTCTGATTTTCAACCACCAGTGAACAGACATGTTTCCGTTTTTATGCAAGCGGTCCTTAGGGACCTACATTTTGAGCATAGGGAATATGACATATTAAGATCTAATCTATCTACAATGGAAACTACTGCTCTCACTGAGCTACAGGAGAATCATAATATTGCCATCCTTCCAGCTGACAAAGGTGGTGCCGTGGTTGTGATGGATATGAGTTCATATCTGGATGAGGGCCAATCTCAACTGGCTGATAATAGATGTTACATGCATATGGCCTATGATCCCACCATTCATTTTAAACATCAAATAGACTCATTCCACAATCTTGCCCTTGAGGAAGGCATTATAACTAAACATTGTGTTTCTCAATTAACTGTCTAGGATCCTCAGAAGCAAATTTTGTATTTGCTTCCAAAAATACATAAGTCCATTACAAATTCTCCGGGGAGACCAATTGTATCAGGAATTGGGTCCCTGACGGAGCCTTTATCTGCCTTTCTTACTCAGTATCTTAAAACTTTGTTGTATTTTGTCAGGGCAAGACTGCAGGATACAACTCAATTTTTACAGATCATACAGGACTGTCAACTTGAGCCTGGATGGCTCATGTGTTCATTGGATGTTAAGGCCCTATATACCAGCATTCCACAGTGGGCTGGCCTACAGGCCCTACAATATTGGTTGGACAGGACTGCTTTATATTCCCCTGGGTTTAATACGCTGCTTATCTGCATGACGGAACATGTCCTCAATAAGAATGTCTTTTATTTCCAAGGGCAATGCTATTGGCAATTGCAAGGTACGGCTATGGGAGCATCCTTTGCTCCTATTTATGCCGATCTGTTCATGGCATTCTTTGAGGAATGCATGATCTATGATCCACTACACAATATCTATCTTGTGGAAATAGACATTTGGCGCAGGTACCTGGATGATTGCTGGATGGTGTGGCGGGCAGATGCTAGGTATTTACAGGAATTTTTCGAATACCTTAATCAAAATGTTTGGGGAATTGAGTTCATGGTAACATGATCTTCAAAGCATTAATTTTTTGGATGTTACCATTACCAGAAATACAGATCATACGTTGAACACGAGAACTTATCGCAAATACCCTCAATATAACACCTTGTTGCATGCTTCTAGCATGCACCCATGCCACACCATCCGCAACATCCCTAAGTCTCAATTTATGTGTATTTTGATAGGGATGGCTTGGATCTTTATCATAGGTTTGCCAATAGGGGATACAGACATCAAGACATTCTAAATGCCTGGAGTTGGACTAACAATATTGAGAGAAAAACTTTGTTACAATATCAATCTCAAACTAGGGACTGTTCTGCAGATATCATCCGGTTTGTTACTACCTTTGGCAGAAATTCCAATGCTATCAAGGGTATCATTAATAGACATTGGAATATTCTGATGGCCAATGAACATTTGAGGTTAATATTGGATCAACAGTGCCATTTCTCTTATAGGAGAGGCAGAACTCTTGGCTCTTTATTTTCACATTTCAAACACATAGAAAGTGGGGGAGCAATACATCAACAACTGACCATGTCAGGGGATGTATTAGTGGGTACATTCCCTTGTGGCCATTGTGGTTCATGCAAACAAGTCAACAAAAGTAAGGAATTTACAAGCCGTAGTATCAGCAAGGTGTATCAATGCAGAATATTTGGTAACTGTAGCAGCAGTTGGGTGGTCTATTTGGCAACCTGTCGGTGTCAAGCCTTTTATGTAGGCCAAACTTCTAGACCACTCAGAACACGCATCAATGAACATAGATCGGACATCAAAACTAAGAAGGAAACTAATGCCTTATATCGGCACAATTTGAAACATCCTGATGCACAATTTTCTTTCATGATTATAGATAGAATTCTGGTTGATCGTAGTAATCCCCAGGGATGGCATAAAATGCTTACTCATAAGGAACAACATTGGATCATTACATTGGGTGCCCTGTTTCCTCCAGGACTAAATGACCATTTATAAATTTGAACATTTAGGTTGGTACAATTTATGTTCTTTGTTTTTCATATATATTGATTTGGGCATCTTTTTTACATTATGGATTTCTATTAATATATGTATATTACTTGTTAATAGTTATCTGCATGTCTTCATTTTTCATATTTTTTCACAGTTTTTCAATGTGTCATATAGGGTCCCATGGAGAAGAACAAAAGGTATATGGACATGCCACATGTACTCATAGCGGAAGGAATATTATTGGAACATTTGATGAAGCACAGATTTCCGAATTCGGACATATCATCATTTGTTAACCACATTTTTTCTGTTGGAACATTTATTTGATATTTTCAGGCTTTGTATGTGATGTTCTTTATGGTTATGATAGTTCATATGATATATGTTTTTATCATAGCTATACCACAATTGATATGTATTTATTTTTCTGCAATCTGGATTTGCATCAGTTTAATGTGTTGGGTTCATTTTATAATTATTTTTCTCATTTTTCTTTTTTATGTTTAATTTGTCTTTATATATGTTACATATTGTCCAGACATGGTTGCATTTATTCATTTTGTATAACAGTTGTTTAAATTTTGGTTTCTTTTTCTTTAAGTATTTACTGGTGGTATTTTCCATCAATCTCACAGGTGGGGTGTGTCTATAAATAGTTGGGATTTTTGGAGACTTTTTTTATACACTGAAGAAGGCATTGGTTGCCGAAACTGGTCTGTTTAATAAAGGATCATTTTAGCCATGTATATTTATTGGATATAATTATTTTTTACTTCAGGACCATTTATTGCTGGCCTCTTGTTGTTTACTTGTTCTATCTGTGAGCCAATTTGCAACCCACCTAGTGATATAGGGTTTGATGCCTAGTTTGATAAGTTTATCAATAATTCCCGAGTGAGGAATGGTATCAAAGGCCTTGGCCAGATTGAGGTAGACTGTATGCATTGCCTTACCTTCATCCACAGCCCTGGAGACTGACTCAAAGAAATAACCAGGTTGAGCAGGCATGATCTCCCTTTCACAAAGCCAAATTGCATGGGGTCTAGAGTTTGGAGATTTCCTATATCTTTGTTAATCAGGTCCATGATGATGCGCTCCATAGCTTTACATATCAGACTCGTCAGGCTAATGGGGCGATAATTCCCAGGGTCTGTAGTTGCTCCCTCTTTATGGAGAAGGATGACTGTACCAGTGCACCATTCGGTAGGGACAGAGCCTGAGGTGAGGCTGTGACTGAACAGGGCACACAGATGTGGTACCAGTTCACTTTGTAGTTTATGTAGAACACAGTCAGGGATATTATTGGGTCCCATGGAAGCTGTATTCTTGGCTTTGGACAATGCAGCTATAACCTGTGCTGCAGTAATGGTGGGTAACTGGCACTCTTCCGGTATTGTGATTTGTCCTTTGGGGAGGAGAGAGGGGGTAAAGTTGGCACTAAATCTGTCAGCCAGTATGTTGGCAATATCTGTTGGCTCAGTATAGGAGATACCATTGTGCTGTAACTCAGATCAAATGTCGGTATTGCTGTGGAGGTTCTTGATATAACTATAGAACGCTTTGTGATTGTTTTTTGTGTCTGCTGCAATTCTGCCTTCATAGCTGGCTTTGGAGGGAGTTTTTCCAGTCTTGGGACTTCACCTTTTTCTGTAACAGTTTCTTCCTTCTGTTGTAGAGTTTATTAATGGCAAGGGACCACCAGATTGGCTTCCTTTTTTTTGGAGGAGAGCATCTTGGTTCTGTTGGGTATGGCTAGTTCCATGCATTTATGTACATGTTCATACAGTGCATTGGTGTATGGTTTGGCAGTCATGCAGCTATTTTCTATTGGCATGGGTGCCATGAAGTTAATCACCTCTGTTTTTAGGACCCCAAAGTCAGCTTTGAAGAAGTTTTTCAAGGTGGTTACTTGTGTTTGCAGTTGTGCAAGCTTTAAGATGAAATCTTCAATACTTTGTGTGTAGCATGGTTTTGGAATGATTAATGCAAATATAAACAAACAATATTTGATGCCTAGAGTTGTAAGTAAAATGTAGCTACAGAAGCACCTGGAAGTGTCACTTGGCTGTAATGAGTTAATTAAGCAAAATTTCTCTCACTGCGTCTTGTACTGTTTTTGTTTTATATCACAAGGAAGTGACATGTTTGCACACTTCCACCAGAAGATACAGCTGCAGCATCTATCTCAAGTATGGCCATTACCATAGCATTTGTGTGTCCACATGTGGTCATAGTTCAAACATTTCTGTATTGCTGGACCCCCTTTTTTGTTGTGGTGGTGTCCTTAGCCACTTTAAAGTATTCAGCACACACACCTTCTTTCCAAGTCCTATTATAGGCTGTATACCCATGGTGTTCTTGTGATGCCCTGTTCATTTAAAAATAACAGATACGTATGCTACTGTGATCTTTGATCTACATGGCATGATGTGTTGTTTGTATATTTTGTCTGAATATTGCATTTTGTCTCCTTGTTCATTTCTTGGGAGATAAAAAACTGCATTTTATTACACTTTTTAGAAATTATTATACACTGTTTCAATACTATTTATTCACCCCCCCAGATGCCAAAGTCTCAGATCCAATGTTTTCAAGATAAGAATTTAGAACTTGTATTTCTGTATGAATGCACAAGGGGCACTGAGTATACATACATATACACACACACACACACACACACACACACACACACACACACACACACACACACACACACACACTCAAACAGCCTACAGTCTCATGATGGGGGCAGAGGCCACTGCGCCTGTGCATCATATATATTATGTAGTACTACAACAGCAGGAGAGCCACACTTCAAACATTTATTGCTAAAAATAAAAGCTTCTAGGTAAAAAAAAAAAAACATTCTCAATATATAATACATCTCATTGCTCATAATAATTAATATATATATATATATATATATATATATATATATATATATATATATAGATATAGATATATATATATGCATACATTTAAAAATCCTTACAACATAAAATATTGTTTTCAAAAACTCATCTTCATATTTTCTTATTTAATGCAATTTAGACATTTTCTTTTTAATACTGGTTTAATGCTAGAATACATATTCAGTCCTGAACTTCAATAACCACTTAACCTAAGAATCTATTTTTATTCAGCCATTTCTGTGTCCAGAACACTATCACTGCCTCTTATATTCATAAAAATCTTTTTGTATAACTCTAAATGTGAACGTATGTTGTATACCCATTTCACTTATATGCTTAGCTAGAGTATATGTTTTTACATTCAGCTTTATATCAGATAGATGTTGGCAAATATGCTCTTTCAACTTTCTCTTGTTTTTACCTATATAAAATCTTTGACATTCATCACAAATTGCTTGATATATAACATTTTCAGTGTTGTAAGTAGCAAAGCATTAAAAATAAAATTGTATTTTTGTCATTGGATGCTTAAATCATACATCTGCTAGAATATATTTACAAAAAGAACAGTTATAGCATGGATGAGTTCTTTATTTTTTAATTTGCATCACACATCTTTTTGAGGTAAAATCTTTATAAAACAGCTCCTGTTTTCAAATGTTTACCCCGTTTGAATGTAAAATGTGGAGTCCCATCTATAAATTTACATAATTCTGAAGAAGTAGTTAAAACTGACCAATTATTCCTCTCAATATTCATTTTATAATGACTACTTATGTTGTACCTAGTAATATATTGAATTTTATTAATTTCTTCTGTTTATCTAAAAGATATCTACAGTTTGCTGAAAAATAACATTTAGCTCTTCCTTTTCATTCTATTATAACCTCTTGTTTCATATTAGCAACAATAGTTTCTTCATACTGTCTTTCATTTCTAATTCATCCAACTATCACATGTTGTTAATCTACTCACTCTTAAAAACTATTTTTTCACTATTCCCTTATCTACATGTTTAGGATACATGCTATGTCTACGCAAATACTGATTTGCTTGTACTTCTTTTTTATGTATATCTGTCATAATGCAATTGTCATCTTTTCGTATAACTATATCCAAAAATGTATTTCTGTATGAGTAATATAATTAAAGAAAAAAAGAAGTCAGTTCATTAAGATATTTCACAGAATTAAGTAAACTTTCAGAGTATCCATTCCATCGCCCAAAAATATCATCCACAAAACATTTAAAAATAAAATATTTTGCATTTGTACTTACTATTTTTGAAAATATATACTGCTCTTCCCATTCACTAAGTGCAATATTAACTTAAGTGTTCACCACAGGTGTACTCATTGCTACATCAGAAGATTGATGATAATATTCATTATTAAAAAATATGCTGCTATATAATACCACATCCAATAACAAATTGTTTCTATCCTTCTTCCTAGCATGTTATTATATTTACACAAATGTTGTCTTATTGATTGTATACCAGATTAATTTGGCATCACAGTAAACTGAGTGTTAATGTCCAGTGTAACAAAAAATGCTGGCATCCATTTCCATATGCTTCACAAAATTATGCAGCATATATACAAAATCATTTGCATCTTTAATATAACTTTTAACATTTATTAGAAATTATTTTAAACTTTCCTCTAAATAAATAGATATAAACTCTGTTACTCATTCACTGCCTGACACTATAGGACACATTGGGGGCATTGTAAATCTTTGTGTATCTTCAGCGGGCCATATAGTATTGGAGTTTTAGGGTTTTCCATATAAATACAATTATACAAATCAGTAGATATATCATTCTGTGACTGTAATTTAAATGATACATTCTTAACTTTAAAAATAGTAGTATTTAGAAATGTTACGTTAACCTTATTAATGCCATTTGTTGGCAATACGAAAAATTCCATTGCCAATATATAGTCTTTATTACTCTTTTTTACTATAGCCCCTCTTTTGTCATCATGCTTGATAACTATGGCCATAATACCTTTTTTAATGTGTCTTGTTCATTTCCAGTTAAAACAATGTTGATATACGTTTATCAAATAACTCATAAATTAGTTTCTCACAAATTCCTTGGAAAGCTGAAATAATAGATTGACTCATATGCATAGATGTGCTAGGATATTTACACACCTGTAATAAATAGTAATCATGTGTTTTAAGCAGCCAATCAGAACACAACTAGAAAATGCAGCACACAATTAAATATATATATATATATATATATATATATATATATATATATATATATATATATACATTTAAAAGTCCTTACAAATAAAATATTAAATTCTTATTTTCAAAATTCATCTTATTTTTTCCATACAATTTAGACATTTTCATTTTAATACCAGTTTAATGTTGGACTAACAGTTGCTCCAATGTCGCCATTGCAATACAAGAATAGATATGATGACTTTCTGAGTTTAACAGAACAGAGCAAGAACACTACTCACTCAATATTCATAAACACAAACTAACACACAGGCACATGCACACATACATATTCTTCTACACAGCCTACATGCACAGCATACGTATACCTCAGACTGACTTCAGATATTATTGGTACTCCTCCAATTCCTTTCTTAGCATTACACAGTTAGAATTAAATAATAAGATTTATTCTTTCAATTTACTTATCTTCATTTATTCTACCTCTGCCTCCTTCCACTTCATACTATATCTCACTTTTCCCATTCACTATAGCCACCATATCTCTTTCTGCTATTACTAGCACCCTGTCTAACAAACTATCATTCTATACTTTCACCCCTTTATACCTCTCCTACTGCAGATTATTCACCACACTATGACATCTGGAGTAGCTATATGGTACCATATTTCTCAACCTCTTGGCACAGGAAAGCTGGACAAAGCCAAAAATAATGGGGAGACAAAGGTCAAAAATAATGGGGAGACAAAGGTCAAAAATAAGGATGAATTTTAAACATTGCCCTTATAAACTTAGAAAGTTGCTAATATAAAAAGTGTGTTACCATGCACTTCCTGTTGGATATTTGGTCTTGAATATAAATGCCTTTTATTATTTACTAAATTCAATCCTTAGTGATTTGCCAGAAACCACAAATTTTATGAGGAACAGACCAAAAATATGAGGCAAAAATCACAACATTCTTTGAAAATCTGGAGTGTTAAGAGGTATGGCTATACAATATATCTCTCTGCTTTTTTAATCTCTGATCTTGTCCTTATTTCAGTCACAAAACATGTCATTGTCACCACTCTACTCAAAAAAATAAAACTCATCAGTTCCCCTCTAAATCAATACACTACTCCTCAGAAATCCTAAAATGTGATTATGTCCACCCCAACCCAGGCCTCCAAAACCCACTAATTAATCTAAATAGTAAAGAAACACCTCTGCAAAATTGTTATTTAACTTACCCTCCTTCAACCATCACCTGAAACTATACCTCTTCCCAGCTCTACTGTCCTACCATTAAAGCAACACCTATCCAACATCCATACTAATGAAACTAGGTACATCAAAGCCCTCACCCCCATACCTCTCAACTGTCCAGATTTTTCAAAGAATGCCCAGACTTCTGCCTTATATTTTGGTCTGTTCTCATAAAATGTGTGTGCTTTTTTAGAGAAAATCATTGGAGATTCAAATCATTAAAGAATAACATATTTGAGTTTTAAATTTCATATCCTTTAGAAAATGTATGCTAATGCAAAATGTATTATTTTATCAACTTTATAAGTTTATGGGTAATATTTAACATTTGTCTCTGATTGTGGGCCTTCATCCTCCTGTTATTTTTAGCTTTGTTCAGATTTCTTGCATTTAGAAGTTGAGAGATATGCAACCCATCATTCCCCCACTGGTCTTCCAAAAAAAAAGAGAATATTGTCAATGCCAACCTCTGTAACATGTGTAACAAAATTATAGAACTACACACCTGGATATCACAGTATAACCCTGATATTCTTGCCATCACATAAAACTGGCTTAAGCTTAACATTAGAAATTATGAACTAGTCCCTCCAGTCTGTAATATTGTCAGAGCTGATAGGCCTCACAAGAAGGAAGTGGAGCAGCCTTAATTTATCCATGTTCATACACTCTCTCTCCCTATTCACACATCTCAAAATTCCAAAATGCCAAAACATTTGTATCACTACCAAAGCATAGGAATAAAAAAAATCTGTGTTTTGTAACAGTCTACCCCCCCCCCCCTGAAAATAATATATCAACTTTAGAATAAATCCTCTCCTGGACAACTAAGAATATACTTAATGGGGAAAAAAATCATGCTAGGATAGATTTGTAAATACTGAGTGTCAAAACCTCACATCAGACTTTCCCCTCGGCTAGTATAAATCTTTATTTTTGCACAAATTTACTAAAACACACATTATATTTAATAATAGCAACAATACATGTACAATTCTAGACTAGAAACTGGTCTCTGACCCAGGTAAATTTACAACCCCTGGGACCTATACAAACTCGCTTAGTGACCTCCTTCCAGTCTATATCCATAGAAATACTACTCCCTAACTAAAAACATCCCAAAACCTTTCTAAATTTAATAAAAACTCATTTATCAATCACTTGGAAGCCTTTATTTGGACTGTCCTACAATCTCTCCCTTTTGATGAGGCAGTCAGTACTTTTAATACCTTATTCTTTAATACTCTAAACAGCTGCAACCCACTCAGCAAAACAGAGTGAAAATTAATCACACACCATGGCTCACAACCCAGGCAAAAACTATTATGTTTAACCGAGACAAAGCATGGAAGGAATGACTTAAAATTCCTTATAACCTTCTACTTTATAACATTATGCAATTTTAGTGACAAATGACAAACAGGTAACTCAGATAAAAACATTATTATAGCCATCTACAATTTTAGCATAAAAAAATGACCCCAAAAATTCTGAAGATCAAAACATGACTTGTGAAATCAGGGATTGAACAAGGAACCCAACTCTTCTCATAATTTCTCCCCACTAGAAATTGTTATATTATTCAATACCTACTTCATAGAAAGCATTGCTTCCCTAACTAAAAACTCTACAGCCCAATCCAGTGTTTCTAACACCTCCAGAATAACAGTCAATCCTAGCATTTCAGTGATCAACAGGTTAGACCAAAGCCAGCCTTCTCCATACACCATACACACAACCACTTCCTTTGCCCCCACACTATTCTTACACAAACTTAATTCACTGTCTATATCCATTGCTAGCAGCTTCCACTTAGGACTTGTTCCACATCAATGAATAAAAAAAAAAAAAAAAAAACAAACACCACTGCAGATGACAACATCCCACCTGAATACTGAAAGATAGCTGCCAGTGCCAGAGCATACCCAGTCTCTGTTCTTATCAATAGAGCAATAGCTGAATCCTATCTATCCTCACTATGGAAAAATCCTACCTCATCCCTCTTCATAAAGGTGGCATCTCTGCTGATGTTTGTAACTTATGACCTATTGCAATATTAGCACATATCTTAACAATTCTTGAAAGATATACTCATAAGCAACGTCTCCACTATATTCTGTAAAAACAGCTCTTAATATCCACCCAACATGACTTCCACCCAACACACAGTACAACTGACACCATAAACAAATATAAGGACTTAGGCAAACTTGTCTCCTCTTTATTGCATGACCTGTCAGAAGCCTTCAGTACAGTTCCTCACTCTAAACTGATGTATAAGCTGCCTCACCTTTGACTATCCCCTTCATTACAGTGGTTCAATAGCTGTTTAACCGATAGGCTACAGTCTGTAAAATGGCAGAATACTCTCTCTCCATACCTGTAAGTGTCCACTGGTATACTCTAAGGTTCTATTCTTGGTCCCCTCCTCTTTAATATATTTATCAATGAACTATGTACCGCCATAGGTATAGCTTCTCTTAAGCAACATGCTGATGATTCTAGTCTTATGTTTTTATCCATTAACATGCCTTAACTCCTCTGTATCATTCAAGAAGCTTTTTCTTTTCCATTTGAGAAACAGCTCCATAATGCCCAGTTAAAACTCAACCCTAAAAAAACAAAAGTTGCTGCTATTTCTCCCCAAATCACACATGCCTGAAAAAAGTGATTTTCAAATCTTTTCACTATACTAAACAAAACTAAAATTGAAGTAGTTTCTCATACAAAACATCCAAGACTGATTATAGATGGATAAGTGGATAATTAATTAATTTTTCAATTATTGTTTGTTAGTATATAATGTATGTGTTTCTATGGTTCTTTACTCCTTGAAGGCTACGGCCGAGACGTCAAAGAAAGAGAATTTGTTACAATTAAACTTGTGGATCACCCTTGGGTTATATTTTGTTGCTTTTTGCTGCTTAGTGGTTGCTGTTATTTGATTATAGATGATAACCTTAAATTTGACCTGCATGTTCAAAATAACATAAAAGGACTCATTAAAACTCAGGAATGTACTACAGGCATAAAATCTTCCTTAGCAAGACCACCAAAGCTACTCTTGCCACTGCCTACCTTCTCCCATCTCCCTCTTATATGCTACACCCATCCTAACCAACCTTCTGATTACAGTTAAAAAAAGCGCAGGTGTGTTATAATAAGGTTGCAAAGTTTGCCACCAACAAACAATACCACAGCCACCACCATATTGTCCTTAAAGCTTTGAACTGGCTCGAACTGTCTCACCACATAGATTACATGCAGGGTGACTCCAGACAAAACATTATTCACAAAACCGATGACTACCTGCTTTTAATCCTGTTCTTCATTCCTAACAATCCTAATAGACTCCTTTAATCTAATGAACAGCATCTTCTCAGCAGAAGTAAACCCCACAAATCCCCACAAATCCTCTGGCCAAAGTCTCTACTTGTACTCTGTTGCTAAGAAATGGAATGCTATCCCTCTGCAGATTAGATCTACTTCTAACGTCTCCAACTTCAGATATCTACTATGACTTGGCTCTGCTCCTGTACTACCACAGGCTGAACTAGTCCCTCCCTTTACCACCCCAGCATACATTTTACTAATTCCTTTTTCTATGAAGATAGTTAATCTATTTCTTTGATAAAGGACAAATGTTTGCTTCAGATATATTATCTAGTCATCTCTGTTCCAAAGAGTGTACTCAGAGTGTTCAATGTTCATCTCTATGAACTCCAACTTGTGACTACTTTAATTAATGACTATATTCTTTTTCACCTTGCTATATCTGTCCAAATATTTGCACCATGTATGCATAAGTTAACACTGTATGAACTGAAGTTGACTTTTTTATGTACTTAATATGTTACTCTTTTGTATTGGGTTTTGTAATAACTTTATTTAACTGTAGCCATATTGTGTCAATGTGGAGCTTTTCTCCCTGGTCTCCACTGAGAATAGGATAATTTCCCAGTCAAACTTTCCTGGTAAACAAATGTCAAATAAATAAAAAAATGTAAAACATTGAACAAAATACATTCCAATAAAATTGCAGTACAAGTTCCATTTACACACCTCAGTTTTACACTCACAAGCAGGTACACACTGAGGTCTAGATTTTGAAAGAGTTGCTCTCAGTATAAGTCTGCCCTAATTATGATAGACTTGCTCTCAGTGTGAGTGACTTAATTCAGTTTAAGGCCCATTTATAAAGACACTTACACTAGGGCCAGAGTCCAAAAGACCTACTGTGCTGAGGACCTGATTCAAAAAGACTTGCTCTTAAGGTAAGTGACAACACTGTGAGGTCTATGTTGTCACTTACGCAAAGAGCAAGTCTTTTTGAATCAAGTCCTCAGTGTCAGCACCGGAGAATATGAAACAATGGCATATTCAATTTTTCCTAAAACTTGTTGCTACACATAAATCTTTGAATCAATGCTTATATATATGTCAAGTGTTCTTCAGAATTGTTTTCTCTTCTGGCCTACTTTCACTCTTTTATTCATTTTTTCCATTTCCAGTAAAATTGTATACTCTAATGTGCTTTAGAATTATCACATCTAGCCACAAACTGCACTGTACAGTCCAATATGCTGTAACTTCCCACGATATAACGAATAATGTGAAAATCTTGCAACATTTTTTTCTGCCTTCCTTCTTTTCTTTTCACAGCCTTATACAATCTATTATTTCGTATTAGGCTACAGTGAGCATTTTTCTGGCACAGCATAAGGATTACAGCATATGGGTGTGTGTGTGTGTGTGTGTGTGTGTGTGTGTGTGTGTGTGTGTGTGTGTGTGTGTGTGTGTGTGTGTGTGTGTGTGTGTGTGTGTGAGTGTGAGTGTCTGTGTCTGTGTTAGTGTAGATGAAGGTTCAGACGCCATTATTTCAAATATTAATGTCAGTGTACAGGTGTGTGTGTGTGTGGGGGGGGGGTGATATTGTTTTCATGACAGGAATGCAAAGAGTCTTGTACCATATCTAATGTTCTTAAATAATATTAGACAGAATGATTCACATCAATACACACAGCAATGTGGCAGTATGCACCAGAAGTACTATATGTGATGCAAAAATCATTGCAGTCCAACACTGAATGCAGTTTGCTTGCAGATGTATGTTTATATGCCTGCATAGTAAGGGAACTATGGATTGTTTAGCTAGGCATGTGTTATGTGAGCAGGGTGGGGAAAAGGGGGGGGGGGTTAAGGAGTTAGGGGAAGATGTAAGAGTTGGTGGGGCACTCCAGAGTCAGAAAGTGAGGTAAAGAGAGGTAAGCATCAAGAGAAGTTACTTATAGTTAAGTATGAGGAGAGGATGGCCTCTGTGGCAGTTTATTTTATTTTATTTTTTGTGAAAGTACCTTCTGTACATGTCCAAGTGACCAAAAGTAAGAAAAAGCTATTTGGGGTGACTTCTGCAGTGAGTTAAATTTATGTGTGTGTGTGTGTGTGTGTGTGTGTGTGTGTGTGTGTGTGTGTGTGTGTGTGTGTGTGTGTGTGTGTGTGTATATATATATATATATATATATATATATATATATATATATATATATATATATATATATATATATATATATATCTTTATATGGGTCTACTTCATATGATCGAAAGTTCATATGATCGACAAAATTTTCAGAGAGACCAAAACACCTAAAGCTCAAAACACCGAAAACTTATTTAGTCGAAACTCATAACATCGACACATGACATTCAAAGCATTATGCCCTTTTCCCACTGTAGCGTGACCCTGGAGTTAGAATAAATAGTTAGAGGGAGTGTGGGGGGCACAGCCCTCCACAATGGGGGGTGTGGGTGGGCGTAGCCCCCCACATTATTCAGATAAATATTGTCATCTCTGTTATAACTATCTACATGTATCTATGAAATTTACTATGTATGTGGGGGGCTACTCCTCCCACACCCCCTATCTATTTATTCTAACCCCAGGGTTGCGCTACAGTGGGGAAAGGGCATATTGCTTTGAATGTCATGTGTCAATGTTATGAGTTTTGTCCAAATGAGTTTTAGGTGTTTTGAGCTTTAGGTGTTTTGGTCTTCCTGAAAAGTTTGTCGATCATATGAACTTTCGGGCATATGACGTAGATCCATATATAGATATATATATATATATATATATATATATATATATATATATATATATATATGTATATATGTATGGTTTAGTGTGTGCTTGTGTGTGGGTGTGTGTGTGTGTGTGTGTGTGT
Source organism: Protopterus annectens (assembly GCF_019279795.1). Taxonomy (NCBI): domain Eukaryota; kingdom Metazoa; phylum Chordata; order Ceratodontiformes; family Protopteridae; genus Protopterus; species Protopterus annectens. Next base: position 1,299,364,127 of record NC_056725.1, on the reverse strand, counting down.
GTGTGTGTGTGGGTGTGTGTGTGTGTGTATGTGTGTACACACACACACATACAGATAAATATGCAGTGATAGGTATATTAGAGGTAATTGTAATCTTATTTGGAAAGAGTAGGTAGCATTTTGTAAGAACTCCGGACAAAGGCAAAAATACAGATATTAATTAGTGCTCTTATAAACTTGGATGACTGCTGTAATGGTTAGTTTTGCATTAGTATCCATTTCCTGAAGGGTATTATGTCTGAAACTCAAAATTCTTTCTTTATTTACTGACTTCAATCTAAAGTGGCTTGTCTAAAAGTCAAGAAATTTGTGATGTACAGATCAGAATGTGAGGCAAAGTACTGGACATTCTGTGGAGATCTGGGCAATTGAGAGGTATGGTAGATGAGCATCATGAAATTCTGAGCATGGTAGAGGCTATAGTCTCATGGTGTAGCAACCTGCTTTTCTTTACTCCAGTAGGTTGTCTAGGGGTACTAACTTTTCAGGGTCTATATTAGAACACCAAACTTTCGAAATTTCGAGTGTTCTAATATCGAACCCTATTAATCAAAAATTTAAAACATCGAACATACAGAACAGCGAATTTTTTCCTACGGAAAAAATTTGCTGTTCTAAAACACATACACACAACACAAGCAAACCAAACAAACAGCAATCCACACACATACACCTAAACTCTTACACCTAACCCTACACTAAACTATACATACACCACTAAGTATCCACTTACCTTAACCCTAACCCTATGGTCTGTCACTATCGCACTGTCACCTCACCCGTGCCATAACCCTAACTCACCTACCCCGCCCTAACCCTTATGTCCACACAATCGCACACTTACCTGACCTGCACCCTAACCCTAACTCACCTAACCCGGCCTAACCCTCATGTCCACACAATCGCACACTTACCTGAACCTGACCTGTAACTTTCCATCACAGCACTAAAAATACCAAAGCAACAGAAACGGACAACCAAATTCTTTCCCTAGGAAAAAATTTGTTTTTTTCTTCGATATTTTCAGCGATTCACAGGTCGATATTAGAACACTTGAAATTTTGAAAGATCAGTGTTCTAATATAGACCCGTTTATCATGTCTGGTATTAGACACTGCTTGCAGAGGGAAATCTAAGAACATGCTGCTGGCTCGAATCCATTTAGACTATGCATGATAGCCTTGCCTGCACATCCATGTTCCTACACTGACCAGCACACAAAATAGTAAGCTAGATAGCTATATATTGACCTGGGTGGATTGCGGAGTAGCTTTTATTTAGGAACAAGGGTAAAGGAGAAGGAGGGTAAAGCTTTTGAGCAGCACATTTGTCATGCATCTACTCACTTCCCATCCTGTCTTTTAGCTAGCTTTGGGCCTGCTGTCACTCTTTGTAATTGGCCTAACCCAGTTGTATTGGGGTCAAGAGAAGGGATTTCTGCTGCAGGCAGGTTGATGGTGTCAGGCCCTGCAGTTAGGCCTTTCAAAAAGTACAGTTTAGGTAAAGACATTTATATATAAAAAATAAATAAAAAAGAAAATGAAACAAGAGAGAATGAAGGAGCAAAATAGGTGGAAATACTGCAAGGGTGCAGGGAGAGGTGTAAGGCACAAGTCCATGTACTGTGATTGCCCTGGGGACTGGAGGGCAAAGACAGTGAGTTAAGCTCCTGTGGTACAATGTTGTATTTCCCTCAGCCACATGCCTGTCAACTTTGAGTGCATGCAATCGGGGACAAAGCTTAAAATAATATGGAGAGGGGACTCATAAACAGAGACAAATTTTAAGGAAGGTTGATCACTTACAGATTTTTTCACACAAACAAAAAATAAGAGGACTGCTGATTTTATATTACCTAGCCTGGGCAATATACAAATATGTCTAGCTCTTGGGAGGGGTGGCACATAGATCAGTTGGGTAATAATATGCTACTACATCAGATAGAATTAGTCAGTTGCATGGAATTCAGTAATACTGGAGAATAGTCTTGCAGATGGTGCAGAGGAGTGAGCCTGTGACATAACTGTCTTGTAGTATAGAGTTTGATTCTCTCAGCACTCTTTAGAAATGGGTCACAGCAGATTTATTAATAAAAAACACAACAGTGTCAGATATAACCATGCTAATGAAATAGCATGCAACGTTAACTGGTTGGACAATAACAAGCTGATGTCTCATCTTCTGGATTCATTTAAAAAAAGAAATACATGGACAGTTTCATACAAGTAACACTGTCAATGATAATTTATGTGTTAAGCAAAAGTTAAAGGGGGCCTCTGTATGAGGCAGGGGTAAGCATGGAGGAGGTAGCTTCTATTTTTGGGTAAGCATTTGGTGGGAAGAAGGGTTTTTTAGATGACAGGGAGTTTGGGAGGCATTTGTAATCATGGTATATCATTAGTAACCATGTTCTTTTACTTACAGATGGTGGAAGTTTGGGCTTTGAAAGGGCATTGGGCTCAGATAATGTAATCAGCAGAGGAATTACTTAAAAACATCAAAGTAGGGTCCCAGTAAGTTATTGAGCTTTCAATACAACCACAAATGAGAAAGTTGGAGGAAGCAAAACCTGCAGCTGAGCAGAGCAAAGCAACAACACCCACAACAAGACAAGAAGGAAATCCATGAGCACATAATGCAGGGCTAATGTTGAATGTGATAAGCATGTGGGGGATGCATAATTAGGGTTGCCAGTTATTCATAGTGCAACATACTTGCTGCAAGGCATAGATGAGACACAGTATAGTAAGTTGCAGGAGCTGCTGATGTTTAAGGAGCAGGTTGAAAAAGTGAGGAGTTATTTGGACTTAGTTGGAGCCAAAGCAAATGTGGAGTATGTAACCTGTCCCCAGGGGGCTTAAGCAAATGGGGAGTAACCATCATGGGAAAAAGTCAGTGCCCCGGCAGCAGTGAAGGTAGGTGCTAGGAGTAGAGACAGGGTACTTACTTACCATGCCGACATTTTTGTTGGGTGGATCTTGGACTGGGACAGCTGTGTCCTATATTTTGTTTATTATATGGCAATGTTATTATAGAAAGATGCAGCCCAAGCTTTGCCCATGTTGTCATATTTGCTTACTATTAGGGAGGCTCATAGGTTATGATGCAGAAATGCTTGGCTATGGTATGATCATCATTTTTGCAAGAGAAAGGTAGTAGATAATTCATTGTGGCTGGAGGTGAAACACTCTGAGATCTGCCACACAACCATGCTCGATAGATTGGGGAGCCAAGGGAGGTGGCTCAACTGTGACACTGGGGATAAGCCAGGCACTTGTCAGGCTTTTAATACAGGGAGATGCTTCTTGATGGCTTGTAGTTTTAATGTTTATTCCAAATGTGGATGTCATCATGCAGTGGCTAAATGCTGGTGTAAGGAAGGGGGAATCATGATCACCAGCTAACCTCAATAGCAGAATGAGGGGAGACAAGCACAGGCTAAATAGGCCAGCTTGAGGGGTATAGGTAATTTTTATGAGCCAAGAGGGACCATGCTATTTTGAGGCATGGCTGGGAGTCAGCCTTTCTCATTTGCCCATTAAGATGCACATTTTAGTTGCCTTATTCATGAGCTATCCTGCTCCAGAGCAGGCAGATGAGTTGATATGCATTTTAGTTGCCTTATTCGTGAGCTATCCTGCTCCAGAGTAGGCAGATGAGTTGATTCTGCATTTCAAGGAGGAGTTTTCTATCAAGGCAGAAGTGGGGAAAGAAAGTTGTTGTGCTGTAATTTAAAATTAGTAAAAGGTAGGGATGGGCTTGTGTAACATTTGTTAGATAAGGAAGTGAAGGCTAGGAGAGTTTTAAGTCCATTTGAAGTGCCACCTTTCAAGGAATTACACATTTCACCATTCTGTTTAGTTCCAAAGGAAAAGCTTGGTGAGTTTATTTATTTATTTGTTTATTGGTTTGCAGTTGGTTTACCAGGATAGTCCATTGGGCCAATATGAACCCGTTTTTAATGGAGTCCTGGGGAGAAAAGCTCCAAAAGCAATCAAGGTTACAATAGGTTTTAGATTATAATTTTACAAGTGTCATAGATTCGAGCAAACATTACAAATAGTACAGACTAGTGATGAAACTTACAGATGATACAGACTAGCAAAAGGAACATTACAAAATAAATACTGAGAAGCCATTACATATTAGGAAGCATACACTTAAGAGGTACAGCTTATTGTATTCTTTGCAAATAGCTTAGGAATTGCAAGGATGTATGAGTTAGGAGATAAGAAAAAGTAAAATTGCTGGTGTAAACAGGGGAAGAAAGGAAGATGGAAATAGCCAGCATAAGTTATGTGGGGTGGGAGCAGGAGCATTCCCACTGGGTTACTAGATGTGAGTGGAGAGAGTTTTTGAAAATAAAGCGGTTAGAGGTGGTACGAATGGATGGCGGTAGGGAGTTCCAGAGACGTGCTAGACCATAGGATAGAAGACTTTGGCCTGGGGGACGAGTTGGTTTGTACACTTCTAATAGATTTTGGTTGTTAGACCTTAGTACTCTGTCAGGTATGTGCATTTTAAAGGCAGAAGAAAGGGAGGGACAGAGGGAGGGGTTGAAAATGAGCTTGTGAGCAAGAGTTAGTTGAGTATAGGTGAGATGATTGGGTAGTTCTAGCCATTTTAGTTTGTGGAGAGAGGAACAGTGGTGGGTGGAGGACTTATGGCTGGTAGCGAACTTGGCAATTTTGTTGCAGCAAGAGGAAAGTTGAGTTTTCAGGGAGGCTTGTAGATTAGTTAGGAGTGGAGCTTCATAGAGAAGGGAGGGGATAAGAAAAGATGTAGAGAGAGTGATTTTAGTGGCAGGTGTAAGATAATGATTTTGTCGGTAGAGCATACCTAGTTTTTGATGTTTTTTTTTTATATTTAGTTGTAAGTGGGAGTTGAATTTGAGCTGGCTATCAATTTGGACCCCAAGTAACTTGGTCTCTGACACCAGTTCCAGAGATGTGTTATTTTAACTAGTAATAGAGAATGAGTTTGTGTCGAAAAAGGTGACTTTAGAGGGAGTAAATACCATTAATTTGGTTTTAGAGGCATTGAGTGCTAGGTGATTCTTTTTCATCCATTGCTCAGTAGTTGAGAAAGCATCTTGAGTAAGCTTTAGGAGTGTAGGGATAGATGTGGCAGAGCAGATAATAGCTGAATCATCTGCTTATTGGATAATATTCGAGAAAGGGATAGAGTTGCGGAAATCGTTTATAAATATATTAAAGAGGAGGGGACCCAGTATGGAACCTTGGGGAACTCCGGTTGGGGTATTGAGGAATGAGGAGGTGGCGTTTTTCCATTTTACTGCTTGATATCTGTTGGATAAGTAGCTGGAGAACCAGTTCAAAGAGGAAGGAGATAGGTTGAGCACAGAGAGTTTAGTTAAAAGTAGGTTATGAGAAATAGTGTCAAAGGCCTTAGAGAGGTCAAGTAGTAGCGTAGAAACAATATGACCAGAGTCCCGGGCTTTGTTTACAGTTTCAAGGAAGGAGAGGAGGACTGTCATTGTACTGTGACCAGGTCTGAATCCATGCTGTGTGGGAGTTAGTAGGTGATTATCTAAGAGATATGGTAGGAGTTGTAGTTGGATACACTTTTCTAGGAGCTTAGAGATGGGAGACAGGATGACGATGGGACGGAAATTAGTAACATTGTTATTACTGCCTCCTTTATGTAGAGGTATGATAAAGGCCTTTTTCCAAATTTGGGGTACTGTGCTTTCTTGGATAGAGCGGTTGATTAGAATGCTAATGGGGTAGGCAATCGCTTCGGCAGCTATGCTAGGAAAGTAAGAAGGGATGTTATCAGGAGCATTAGTGCATGGCTTCAGTTTCTGAAGGAGTTTTTTTATGGTAGATGTGGGGATAGGTTTTAATGAGAAAAGTGGGGAATGGGAAGGGGGTATTTGGGGATGATGATGATGAGGAGGAAGTGAGAGTAGGAGAAGAGGTAGAGGGTAGAGAATTAGTGGATGACACTGAGGGAGTGGTAGCAGTGCAGGGTAGAGTGTTGGTAGAGGAGGATGGGGGTGAATTGGAGAGTCTGGTCATGTTAGAGAATGATGAGGTTAATTTGGAAATAGAATCAATAAAAAAAGAGTTAAATTGGGTAGCCAAGTCTATGTCAGGAGCATTAGGGTCTGGGGTGGGGGTGTCTGGTTTGCTGGGATTAAGGAGAGTGGAGATTCTTTTCCAGAATTTCTGAGGGTTAGTTTTATTATTGTTTTGGAGTATGGAGAAGTAATTTTGTCGATCAGAGATGATGAGCTTTTTTACTTTATTTCAAAGTGTTTTGTATTCATTATGGATGAGGGGGGTCCTATTTTTCTGGTAGTATGCCCAGACTTTATCTCTGTGTCGCATGGTTGCTAGTGTGTTTTTGGTTAGCCAAGGGGCAGTTTTGATTTTTATTCCTTTTGTCCTTAAGGGAGCATGGTAGTCTAGAAGGTTTAAGAAGGTTCAGTTGAAGTGGGCAACTGCATTATCTAGAGATAGTGTTTTTAGACTATTCCAGTTTATTGCTTTTAGAGCATTAGAAAAGGTTGTTGGGTTAAAGTTCTTTTTGGTTGCGGATAGTAATATAATTGTGAGTGCGATGTAGGAGTAAAGGGAGTCGATGTGTGAAGATGGGTAAGTGGTCGCTAAGGGGATCGGGAAGAGTACCACTGTCAGAGAAATAATGGGGAAATAATGTTCAGATTGATTTATCAACATCATAACCTGAAGAAGGCACTGTAAATGGCTGCATTGCTAGGTCAGAAGTTTAGGTGTAGTATGCATCCATGGGAGATGCTGTTAAGCTCTTTAAGGGTTTAGAGAAGTTGGATATTGTGGTGACTTTGTGCTTGTTGTCCATCAAAGAGGAAGACTGGCCATTGTTGGGAATAGTTTTAGATGGCAAATATTACTTTGACAAGGCCATGCCCGTGGGGTGTGTAGTGGTGTGTGCTAGTTATGTAAAGCTTAGGGCAGCCCTGCAATTGATGTGGCAGAAACAAATCACTCGACAGAAAGAATTACATTATTTGGAGGATTCTTTTGCTCAACAGGGAAGGGAATGAGGAGGCAGAGGCTAGGATGCAATGCTTTATAACACTGAGAAGATAACTGGGAGTTGCCTTTAGCCCAAGATAGCTGGAAGGCCCAAGTAGATTTTTTAAGCTGGAAGTGAACACTAAATGAGGTTTGTTTTGTTTGCCACAAGAAAAACTGAAGAAGCTAAGGGACAGGATTGAATCAGTCAGAGTTAAAGAGAATGTTAGGATTAGGGACACTGCAGAATTACTCAGGCTATTGCATTTTGATTGTAGAAAAAATAGGCCCAGGTGAAACTTTCTGTAGATCAGAGCCTAATATTTTGAAAGGTGGAAGAGTCAAACATCATAGGAACAGAGTTACTAGGATGGTTAAAAAGGATTTGGGTTTATAGACAGTATTCTTGGGTAGGTTTAATAGTGTGTTGTTCTGGCAGGATGCCAGTTTTTTTGGATGATAACTTGCATCTGTTCACAGACACAGCAGGTGGATGAGGTATGTTGGGAGATTTTGTCGGGAAGTGTTTTGCAGTGACATGGCCTTCTGAATTGCTTGAGGAATAGAAGAAAAACATGGCACTTTGGCAACAGATGCCCATTTGGGTTGTGTCAGTGGTTTAGATAGAGAAGTTACAAAACAAGAAAAGTATTTTTTTCACTCAAATTATAAGGCTGTTGTTCAGGTTTTGTTGAGAAAATCAGCCAGGTCTGTCTTAATGTTATTGGTTTGGAGAAAGTTGAATTTGCAGAGTCTGTTGATTAATTTTAGCGTTTCAGGTAAGTATGTTCCATGGTGGTTGAATGAAATAGCTGACAGTCTTTCTTACTTTCATTTTCTTGGATTTCAATCTCTAGCACCAGACAAAGACCAGCTAGTGGGGATACCTGAGGAAGTGTGGAACATTGGCAGGCTGTAGCAGCCTAATTAGTTCACCAGTCTTGGACTAATTCTATTTGGAAGGCATATAGTTCAGCAACTGTTACATTCTCTTCATTGGTACAGGGTTTGTCAGTTTGTCATAGGAAGTTATTAGTTGTCCTTTTGTTTGGTATCTGGTTCATAGATGGTTCTTGAACGAGTTGTTAAGGCCAGTATGGGTTCACTTAGCAAGGGTTAGGTGATCAAAACAAAGGATAAACATTGGGGAGACTCAATAGTTTGAGTGAAGATAGCTTGTTTCCATTAAATAATCACTTTCTCAGGATCTTATTAAAGGGTTGTATGTTCTGCCAGCAAATAGAATATGTCATATTGGTCAGATTATCAGTGTTGATATACATAGGAACTTTCAGGGTAAGCCAGCTTTTAGACAGGTTTTACTGGAAGGATTTGTGCATTGCAGAGTAGATAGTTCTGTAATGGGTTGGTTGATCAAAGGTGGATCAACACGGGTAAGGTCAGTCAGTGCTAGTGCATAAGGATGCATATTTTGATTTAGCAGAGGAAGACAGGTCATTGGAATGAATTAAGAAGACTGGGAGGTGGTCAGGTTTTCCTTTGTTTTTTGTGGGTAATTTCATGTTTTATTTCTATGTGGAGGCAAGATTGTTATTTTGGGTCATTCTGTTACCTTTTAGGTAGAGATAAGTTTGTAGGTATAGAGGGTGAGACTCTTTGTACACTATAGCGCAGCAAGGGCAGCAGAAAAGATGGACCTGTGGGTGATGGCCTATAGTGACCGATGAGAGAGATGCATGTTGGTAAAGAACCTATGGAGTTCATTTGAGGGAAGTTGGTTTAGATTTGTTTAATGTACATTTTGTGTTATTTTTGAGGGATTTGGTTCAGGGGATATAATGACACAGCCAGCTACTTGACAGGTTGGTGGACAGGGTAAGAGGTGATCATTTAGTGAATACCTCTTCTGAACCTTTCTTTCCTGTAGCAACACATTGGGCATGTTTTGGAGTCAGTAATGGCCTGCTGTACCACAGTTTGGATGTCTAAGAAACTTTGAGTGGTATGTTTAATGCTGCTTGCATTGGTGGGTTGATTGCTAAGCATTCCCCACACTGCCAAGAAGATGTGCCATTTAATTAAGTATTTGTATTTTATTACTGATGTTAAATTTAGAATGGTTATGGTTGCACTGTTTTATAAATTTGTGTGAAATGTTTTAATGAACTGGTTACAATGACATATTTGGTGTCATTTTTGGAATTAAGCAGGGTTTATGGACAATTAATATTTATTGAATTACAATCGCTACATTGGTTTATGTACACATTTAGGACACACATATGAGAAACATGGTATTTTGCTGGGAAACCAGCAATCAGTCAAAATAATGTTTATGAATCATGACTGCATGACTGAAAAAAAATAAAAAATTGTTGATATCTTCTGCAATATTATGTCTACTGCTAAAATCACTATATCTGCATTATAACAATTTTTTAAATAACTGAAGGTTGGCAAACTATGTTGTTCAGAAGATAAAATCTGCATTTAGCATCCACATGATAAGGAATAGAGACTGGATCAGGATTTACAAGAAGGAACAGAAGCTGTCAGACTTTTATTATTTGCATTTTACTGAAGTAAAAGCTGCATAGGATGCTGTACTAAGAGACTGAAATATGGGTCACCCAGGGCTGTAGAAACAGTGAAGGCCAAGCAGGAGGCTATTTTAAACTGCAGAGAAGTAGCACGTTTTTTCACCGTAACAGAGTAGTACTTGGAAAGCAAATTCATTCCGTGATATTTTCCCCACAGAAACAATGCACCGAGTCACTCCTGGATATCACAGAAAATGGCCTAAGTCCTGCATCATGCCTATCAACTGAACAAATATATACATTTACTGTGTATATAAAACATTGTTAATGTAAATACAATAACACAGAGTGTGCATTGTGGACAGTATTCAACTATGTTTCATATTCTTATCTTATTTCATTTCCTCATAAGCTAGATCCTAGAATGTGTTTTTTTCCTTTTCACAACAACCCAATGTGACTTAGTGAAATTTTGATTTGACTCAGAAAAACTGTATTTTTCTTCATCAAGTTCTATATGAGTTTTAGTATCTGTCTGTGTTACAAGCACATTAAAACAGCGGAACCATGATTTAACACCTCATTTGCCAGATAGCACCTCAGAAATGCAGTAACTGTTTCACATTACGCTTCTGTATCGCTACTAAAATATGAATCCAAGAGCCTGTTCCAGGACAAGAACTCCTATTGACATAATACATGCAGTGTGGTGGATTCCAAGGCGCCCACCTGTTCTCTTTTCTCTTTAATCTCTTTGTTTCTTTTCTGAAGCCTTCGTTTTTGTTCCTTAGGGCTTAGCTGTCCCTTTCTCTTTAATCTGACCTTTTTCTTTCCTCTAACCTTCTTTTTTTCCCTTGCGGCCCATCTTCTTTTGTGCATTCACTTAGTTTCTAGCAATTTCTTACATTACTCACCTAGCTTACACTGGGATACAGTCTTATGAAATGAAAGGTGTACCAGTCAGCGCTTTCACCTCACAGTGTGCTTCCTGAGCTTGGCGTATGATTTGTTCTTAGTCTTCATTGTTAAAATTTACCATTTTTTCTTTTTTTTTACTTGTTAACTTTATATCCGTTTTCATTCATGGATTCTATTCTCTGTGTGTCCCCAATGAAATTGACCTTTGGTCTTTGTACAACCCAGTTAATACAATATAAATACATAATGAATAACTTCACTCTTCTGATATCGTAGACAAATGGGCAATCTGCTAATCAACGGGCACTGTTTGAACAGTTGTATCTTTTTAGATACATTTTTGCTATACTAGAACGGACACCTCAATGTTCATTTGTATATTTTTTAAATGGTAAGAGTAGTGCATATTTATTTATAATGTACACAAAGAGGCAAAAGGGCAAAGGGTAAGCAATGACTTAATGAATGAAAAAATGAAGAAACGATTTCAAGGTTGAATTGTGACAGTGGCTTATTTGCTGAATTAAAAAAGCTCATGGAATTTATATAAATCTGCATTTTAAAACATCATGACCAATACTTATTCAAAAGGTATTTTCTCTCAGATGAAACCATGCAAATAATTCATAGTCTCCATGTGTTGTTAATGGTAGCTCTTGCTATTTTGATCTCTGCATTTGCACTGTCATGCTGTTCATCCTCCGTGCAATGCAGATATGTTTAAATGCTACCTAGATGTAATTGCTTTCTTCACTTAACTTTGAACAAGACACTTTTTGCTGTCACTGTCAAATTAACTCCAGGAAAAATTATGACTTTGTTGCTAAACAGTTTTGAGGTGCCATGGATGATGAACTTGCAACATAATTGTAAGCCCCCAAATTTGTTTTTATTAAAGAACATGACACTGAAGCTATCAGGAAGACAAAAAGTGAGACAGATGTAAAATATGATAGTAATCTCTAAGGATTGCTGACTGCTTTTAACTCTTTTTGCTGACATGGTTATGCAAACATTTGCATGACAGGTGCACCTTAATTTTAATTGATGATTTCTGGTTATTTTTGTGCTGAACAGCAATCTAAGTAGATGCTTAGTTGTACACGCATGCGCCAGCTTGTGTGTGTGTGTGTGTGTGTGTGTGTATGTGTTACAACACAATGAATACCAGTCTTTCTAGCTATCTATCAGTCTATCCATCTCTCTGTTTCATTGTCCATCTACCCATATTTAAAGATGTTCTGTATATCAGTGGAACCTGGAGAAAAACAAAGAGCTTTAAATCAGACATTTCATGCCAGCTTTGAGAACAAATCAATATGAATGCTTCTTTTGTTTAAATTTCTCATTTAAAGTAGAAAATACATTTTTAACAATCATACATAAAATATTTACATACCAGTGACGATCATTTAAATAAAAGGGGATCGGATTTATGCTGTACTTAAAAGCAGCTTAGAGGGCAAATGTCAAATTGTACATGTACTAAGTATATGAAAGTAAAAGTTCACTCAGACTCTACTGCAAGTTTAAGATGTGTGAGAAAATGTGATATGTATTTTATCATGATAACACCACCAGTTACTCACCATATGAAAACAGCTTTTTCATGAGTCTTGGTTATAACAAAGTTTCCATTTTACCAGCATTTTTAACTTAAAGCTTAAAGCAATGAGCACAACTAGCTTGTTTATTTACACAAACACACACACACACACACACACACACACACACACACACACACATATATATATATATATATATATATATATATATATATATATATATTGTACTACACTGGGGATAGTGCAGGTTGCCCTTTCCCCACTGTATTGCAATCTCAGAGATGGTATATATAGGTAATAGGAGATGTAGTGAGCACAGATCCCTATATAGGATGCAGGATGACTTGCTTCCCCTGAAAAGCACTTGTTTAACATTTTTTTTGTTTTGTTTTTCTGATTGCTTGATGGCCGAACAGTTGTGCTCATTGACTTACCATTCAATGTTTAAAATTTTTGATATATGGACAGACACCCATATATATCAAGGTGAAGTAACTTATTTATCAACAGCACATTCAGTTCAATGATACAGTCCTCATAGAATTTACATGAGCAAGAATGGAAATAGGGGCTTTTCAGCCATAAAAACATGAGCTAGAATATGATGGTATTTTAAATGACTGCTGAAGAGGGACTGGAAATGTACAAGATGGGGAAAGAGTACTTGTATAGGCCTAAGAAGGTATACGTTGTCTAGGGGTATAAAGATAAAGCTGATGAGAGGGAACAAAGATTGACAAAGATGATAGCCATTCAGTTGTAGACAGTGACTGAGGAGTCTAGTAGGTGTTTGTACTATACAGAGCATCACAGCTAATTAAACAATGCACAATAACGTACTTAAAGCCAAAGATAAATGAAGGGGTGAGAAAAAATTAAGAGCTGTAGGAATCAGCATTTTCCAGAGGTAAAAGTAAACTGTATGGTAAGAGGATAAAATGAAAGTGCACAGCACATTCAAGCAGAAAGTTAAACCCCTGGTATCCTTCCAAGAAAACTGTACTAGTCTTGGTCCATTGATGACTGCCATGGAAGGAGTGGTGGTAAGTATGTGGCCATTTATGACTGCATATAGAAGATACTGGCTAGGCAAAAATATCTTTAATAATCCATGAAGCAGCTGGGTTTGTGTGGATTCCTTTGATTTTGTCATTCTGTTGCAGTAAGTTGAAATTTTGCTAATTTTTATAATATAATTAACATGTTAACGCTTATATTTTAGTGCTGTTTGATTACTTTTGTTCACTGAAGTTTACAGTTCTGAAGAGACACTAACACTGATGCTATAGTTAACTGGTTTAATCCCTTTTCTTTTTTTCTGCAGTATGGATAATTATTCCCGTTTTTTTTTATATATATGTAACGTCACTGTTATTTTTTAGTCCAGAATATAAAACAAGTCATGAGTTAGATGGTGCAAAACCTCTGAAGATTCAATGAATATTTCTGTTGTTGAACGTTCATGGAATTATATGGTAACCATAGACTTTAGCTAGTTGTACCTCTCTGATTCCTCGCTGCTACTGCTATTGCTCATCCACCTATGGAATGCGTTTTATATCTCAGCTATTAACAACAGTTCCATAGCTTGTGCTTTTAAATCCCACTCATTCATTTGCAGCTCATCTTGCTTGGTTGTTCCTTTTGGGTCCATTCCAGCTCCTTACTGGAGATGGAGCTTTTCATTTGAGCTCCCACTTTTTCCCATTTGTGAATTGTACAAGCTCATTACAGTCTGGAATGATTCTGTGCATCGATGTGTTTAGTTGCAATTTATTTTTGGACAGTATCTGTGTTGGTGCTTCTGTGCTACACTCCTGCACCTCCCAACACTGCTTTCTACAGGTATTCTTTTTAATGCTTGGCTATACATAAGCGAAGTGTGCTGGAATGAGGCTTGGGTTTTGAGTAAATCCTTACTGGATGCTTAGATGATGTCCATTTTCTTCTTCTGAGTTTTGTGGCATAACCTTATAGTCTCTGACTTTTAGAATAGCACTCTGTTGTTAGATGGATGCACTTTTTTGTTGTTTTTCATTAGAAGGGCGCCTAACTGTCATATTACTAAGGATGTATCTTGAAGCTGGCATGATATTATCAGCATTCCATTTTCATATATTATCTGTCTGTATTCTGCAGTAGTAATGTCCAAGAGGGCTGCTGATGACTGAGCATTTGATCAATGACATGAGTAACACTAAACAGATTTCTAAAACATTTTTGTATCTGTGGTGCTCTTGATGGACCATTAAACATATGTTTATATATGTGCATACAACTCAATTATTAAATTTGTTGTGTAGTTTAGGAAAGTGTTATCACAGAGTAAGATTGTGAACATTTATATCAATTCGGCTGTTTGATCATGTTTTACTCATATTGTCTATATTTCTGAAATAATGTATGTTATTGGGTGTTTAATTTACAATTAAAGGCATAGTCAGTGTTTATGCTTGTCTTTGAGATATTTCTATAGGTAACATGATATCATAGTTACAGTGACTCCTGTATTAAGCTTGAAAATCTCTAGAGTTATGCAGATAGGGAGTTTTACTTGTCAGTCTGATTCGATGTTTGACATAGCAGTTACTGAACCCAGTAAAAATGCTTATAGCACATTTTCATCAGTTTTATTCTCTTTTGTCATTTCTTTAAGTAGCTTAGTTCTACAAATATCAGCAAAATGTCCCATGTTATTACTTCTGCCGCATGCAACGCACTGCACCAATTCAGCATAATGGTTCCAGCTCATGCATCTGCCAATCTTAACATTCAATCTGCTTCTCCTGCTCATGCTTACTTATGCTGACCAGCATCGTATTTCTCTTACTCCTAGTTTTGCATCACAGAAATCATGCACCGTATTCACATTCATTTGTTGTTTCTTTACTGCTGCAGCACATTGTGCCATTTCAATTATTTTTACCAAAGTCAAATTCGCCTCTAATTGTAATTTGTGAGACACTTCAATATCGGCTAGCCCAGTTACAATGGTCCACCTGATCCCCTTCCACTAATGACCACATCTGGATGGGATATCAAGAGCTAATTTTATTAATGCACCACAAGCTATCCAAATACTTTAACAACTGGCAGTTCCAATTACACAGTTAAAGAGAGTTGCTCAGCCACTGCCTGGCACAATTATTTTCCTTGTCTAGCGTAGGATCTACAATTCCCTCACCCCATTTTTCTGGCTGTGAAAGTTCCTGGAAAGTGGAGGTGACAATTTAGTGACAGGTAACCAGGTCATGTGATCCCATGTACCCTGGTCTGTAACCTACCATAACTCCCATAAGCAGGCTTGCCTATCATGGCACCCAGCACCCCCTCCCACACCGACAAATTGTTGACCACTTGTCCACAGAAATTTGCATTGGAGAGCTCAACCTCAAGTGACCACTGCTGCAAGAGAAGACGAAGGAGAGGAGTATTCCTCTCCCCAGAATTGGTTGCCTCATAAGCGGCCTGCTTGGCTAAGCACAAAAATAAAAGGAAGGAGTGGTGGGAGAGTGTTTGTTCTCTGTCCTGCCTCATTGGCTTACAATTCATGCATCCTTGACCCCCTCACCTGCCTTCTTCACCCCAGTGCTGTCACCCATTTGGCCATGCCTGCTCTTGACCACATGGCAGACAACTGGTTAGCCCCATCAGAAAGCTATATTTCTGTCTCTATTCTAGCTGTCTTTTTTTATCATATTGACAGTTTTCAGCCAGCTCATACAAAAACCTTACAAATCTTCAGCACTTTCATCTTTAGCCTGAACATATGTGAAATCATGCCCTTTCATGTGTAATATTTCTATTTGGAATACAATGTTCTTTCAGCTTACAAACTACAGACTCTTATATAACACTCCAGTTTTCTAAGAATTAAAACAAATTGTATATTGCCTCTACTTCCTTGCCCAGTGCATATAGTAATGTGTTTACCAAAATTTCATTGAGTTCTCTGTCTAAATTTGTTACTGTCCTGAAAATATTAAAATGCGCAAATCTCTGCCTCCATACTGGCTAGACAAATGGCTTTGCAAAGTTAAATGGATAGTAGGTTGAACTTCGTCCTATTCAAAGATAATTCATTTTTCTTGGGATAAGTAGCTGAAGTTCGGTAAAACTACTGTTTTGTGAAGTAAAACTATTAATTCCTAGTAAAAACCAGCTTACTCTAAACTTGCTGGATGCCAACTGACTCATTGGTGTATTATTTATAGGTTCATAGGTAGGTACTAGGCTATTGGCCCTAGGGCCTATATAAGCCTAGCCAAACCCTGGCTTTCACCACCCAACAAAATTATTTTCCTGTGCCCCTGTCAAGCAGAGTCACAGAAGTGATCCCCGGGGTGAATTTCCTATCTCCCATCCAATCATCAAGATTTTTCTTGAAGAGTGCTAATGAGGAGCTCTGTTTGACATAGATAGGTAATCTGTTCCAGAGTATAGGAAGTCTGTGGGACAGGAATCTATCCCTCCAGCATGTTCTGTTTATTATGCTGACAAGGTTTAGGTCCCTAGAGCGTGTAGATCTGAGGGATTGGGATTTCTTTAAGTGGAGCATGTCCAACAGCTCTGGGTTTGACATAGCTTTGTATGTTAGGCAGAGATCGCCTCTGAGTAGGCAATTTGCGATGCAGTAAAGCTGGAGTTTTTTGAGACGGTCTGCGTAGGGCATCTGTTTAAGGCTGGTAATCCTCTTTGTGAGGTATTTCTGTGGCCTTTCCAGTTGTTGTAGATGTCTTGTGAGGTACATACCAAAAGGGGCATTGTACTCTATAATGGGTCTAATGAGTGATGAGTAGAGGGGAACAATGACCTCTTTTTTCCTGGATGAGAAACCTTTTGTGATGAAGTGTGCCACGTAGAAGGATTTCCTGACTACTGTGATGATGTGATTATCAAAGGAGATATTACTGTCCACCTGTGTCCCAAGGTCTCTTATCACACTTTCAGTGTTAAGTAAACTACCGCCTATGTGGTAGTTCATGGGTACAGAGTTTTTACTAAAAGGGATGACAATGCACTTTTTGGCATTGACCTTGAGGCCATGGTGTTGACACCAGGCATCTGTCTCAGTGAGGCCCTTTTGTAGGATGTCCACATCGTTAGGAGTTTTGATTATGGTTCCTAGTTTTCAGTCATCTGTGAACTTTGTTAGCCAAGACCTTCTGTGTTAGCCTGTACTTCAGAGAAGTAGATACCAAACAGGAGAGGACCCAGGACTGAACCCTGTGGTACTCCACTGCTACTTTCACAGTGTGGGTTCTGTCAGTGAGCCAGTTGGCAACCCATCTTGTGACATAGGGATTTAAACCTAGTTTAGTGAGTTTATCTATAATTTTTTTAAAATTTATTTATTTATTTTAAGAAATTGTGCTTTCAGTATTACTATCATGATCCATACCTGTCATTACCCAGTCATGCTGGTAGATAGCATAAATAAAATCAGTATTCACTAGGATTTGCAGTAAAATATCAACTTTAATGTTGTATATGATAACGGCACAGCAAGAACAATGTTAACAGCTTTTTTTTTACTCAACAAAAACACATTAACAACTCTCTGGTCAGGCTCAATGCATTGTGAGCTACTGTACTTTTTAAAATGGCAATACTAACACATTATTTCTAAAACCGGAAATCCTTCGATACATACTTACAGTAGACAGAGGCACATAACATCTATACATTTCTTATCATCTCAACAGCCTTTTAGCTTCTTGCCTGTCGATTCCCTTGTTCGTTTTAAATGTAGGAAACTAGATAGTGAAGCGCCATGTGCTAGAGTTAGAAGGAACTCCTTTCTCAAATGCCCTGACTCAGATAGCTGTATAGGGATTAGGGTCACTTTAGCACTCATGGGCAAAATGCCTCAGTGATAAGGGACCTTCCTACTTCATGTCAGTACCTTGCATTTTACATTGCCATTACTGGCCAAGGAGCAGATCCTGTTCTCCTGTCATGCCTTCAAAAGCTGTATTATGTAATTCCACATCAATTAGGGGCAATCTGGGCATTACAATCAACATGCTGGGTGCAGCTGACTTAGCATATATCAGAAAACCTGAATGGATGAATTCTCAGCAGCCCACCTAGGTTTTGCATTCCCTCAGGTCACTAGGTGCTTCACAGCCCTAGTCAAGGGCAATAAGGTAGAGGAGTAGCTAGGTGTTATTTTTCAGGGTTGCAGCTGATGAAAATAGAGGCTGGAAGGTCTAGGTCTTTTGAATATGTCATAGAGGTAGGAGTAAACTGCAGCTTCTTCCTTGCATATGATCCACAATTTTATCATGAAGTAGTCCAGCAGTAATTCTGAAATCACCATATCAACTTTGTTCATAAGTCTTATCAATCACTAATTCTGGAGGAATTTTAATGAGCGGGTCATATCTAGACTTAGGAACTTCATGAAGAGCAGCATTCTGCTTCACTGAAGTAGTGTCCACTGTAACTCATAAATGCTGACGTTCATTGGACTTAATATTCCAGCATGGATATAAACCCAGGAATTTGAGGGTGGAGCTTACCTCTTGGGCTGATCAATACTTAGTCCATTCCTTATATATCCTTCCCCACCTCAGTCTTCTGGTATGGAACTGGTCAAGTGCAGAGCTCTTAGGGCAGTTATTTGTGACACCCTGTTGTAATTTTTGACCAGTTCCATGGGTGTGGGTTGCTGTAGATGATTTAAATGCCCTGGTAATGGCATATAATAATGGCATCATTAGTTCAAGGGATCTGCTCTTCCCAGTCAGCATATGACTTCGATCCACGGTCTGATATAGAAAATATTGTGACCATGAAGTGTGGTGGATACACAGGCTATGGTGGCGGTTGGAATAAATATGGGATTAAATGTTCCTTCATGATAAACTTGTTCTGAATGACCATTATGTGTCACACCAAACAGAGTTCTCTCAAAATGAGGCTATGTTTCTGTCTAATGAGATCTCTACATCTTGTTTAGCTGTGTGTATTTGGGCAAGTGATAGATTGTACAACATTATCTGTCTGACAGCCAGAGAGTGTTTTTCCTCTGATGACTGTAGGAAGGCTCCATGAACATTTGCAGACAATATTTTCATGATAAGGCAATCTCTCTTGGATTACTGCTTTGAATATGTTTTCATACCTCTCAACTCTACAGATTTTCACAGAATGTCCAGATTTTTAGCTCTTATTTTTGATCTGTACCTCATAAAATGTGTGATTTTTCTGGACTTTTGTGGCAAATCAGTGAGGTTTGAATTCAATAAATAATGACAGTCATTTGACTTTCAGACTTTAAATCTTTCAGAAAATGCATAGTTACACAAGACCTTTGATTCTGTCAACTTTCAAAGTTTATAAGAGCAGTTTTTAAAATCTGTCTCTGTTTTTGAGGCTCCCCCCCCTAATTTTTGGCTTTGTCCAGATTTTTTGTGCTAAGAGGCTGAGAGTGATGGCTGACTGTTGAAGGTGAGTGGTTCAGACTTCTGCCGGGTAGATTTTGATGATGTTGATTGTAACAGTTCTGTGGATATTATTTCAGCTACGCATTTGATCAAATGTGCTTTGGATTCTGGTCCTACAAGACTGACAAGTGCTTGCCTCAAATCACTTCATCTAATCTGAGTACATGGATCCATAAAAAAATCTCTCACATTAAACATGTTGAAGCATTATTACTCTGTTTTCAACCTTACTTTTTTTGGAAAAGTTATTGAGAAGGTGGTCTATACACAGTCGCATTCACATCTGATATCATGGTTTCATATCCTTATCATTCTGATTTTAAATGAAGGCACAATATGACAGTAACTGTAACACATGTTAATGGCATCCTAATACCAAGAGATCAACAGCAATATTTGATATTCGTCCTACAAGATCTCTGAGCAGCCCTTGATTTTGGCTCACTTACAAAGAATGAAGCAAAGCTGTCACATGGAGCTGTCTGTCTGTCTGTTGAATATTCCTCTGTTCTCTCCATTGATGACTTATGGAGTAATGAGAGAAGCAGTAAGAAATTGCATCTTATGTTTATCATCTGCACACCAGTCTTGAGAACAGGTTGACAGAAAAGGGTCAGGTATTACACGGCATTAAAAGTCTCATTTCCATGTAAAAAATGTAACTCAGATGTTATAGTCCATCATCAGACTTTAGGATGGAGCTGAATCATGTGATCCTTAATGAACATCTAAAAGTGTACTGCAAAATATCTGGTACTTTCTTCAAACAGTTCATCTTTTACCTCTCTAGCTATATCTAGCATACCATATATGTTATATTGAGATACCCCTGCAATGGCCCCGTAATCAAGGAGCCTCAATTTGCACCACTAACGCTAGTGAGGGATGTGCGTATTGGGAGAATGACAAGTACACACACAGTAAAGTACAATTTCCCTTAAGAGCACACAGAGATCACAGTCAGTCTGGGGCTGGTTTCTCCCTCTCTCTCCAGATCCCCAATAAGACTCCCCACTGGCACAGCTATAGGGGTAAGATCTCAGCTGAGTGTTCAAGCCAAAACATTCAACATCCTCCCTGTCCAACCAGTGCTTCGTGTCCCTGCTCAAGTAGCTCACACACACACACACACACACACACACACACACACACACACACACACACACACACACACACACACACACACACACACACACACACACACACACACACACACACACATACACTTTGAGATTTGATTTATATACAAACACACAGACATTCCTTGGGAAGGCTGGCACAGGTTCAATAGCTATGCCCCCTTCTGCCAGACTATAAGGTAAAAATCATTGCCACCAGCCACCTTTATCAGCTACTTAAGGCCCTTCCCAAAGGGTGACCAATCTTACTGTGTAATGTTACTATTATACAAATGGCTAGTCTGTCCAAGACTAAGGTTATTTAAGAGTGACCTGTGCAGTATCACCAAATGCATATGCAACTACTCTAACAGCTTAAATATCTCTAACAAAACCAACCACAATTAAAAGGTTTAAATATATTTAATAATAAATAATAAAAGAAAAAGACAATATCCAATAACTCAATACAGTCACAACAGAGTTCAGAATCACAGGAAATACTTTCAAACAACTTTACAGGACAGTCTCACATGAATACAGAAATGATCTAGACTGATCTTACTATGTTCCTATCTATCTTTAAGAAAGATGCTATGATCTAAGTCTTACTTACAGAGCAAGGCATATACAAGTGCTGAAGATGGATGTGTTCAGATCCAGAGACAAATACAAAATGCACAGACTTTCTCTCTGAGATAGTTCTTAAGTTACTATCAAACATTTCTGCTGGGTCATCTCAAATTACATCATTCCTGTTACCTCTGCACAGGCAACAGGGACCAACAGAATTTAACATATCTCTGTCAAAAATACATATCTCTCAGATGTACAGCTGCTAGGAAGTCACAGAGCAATACAAAAACACTTTACATGTGAAACCTAGTAATTTTCTCTGTCTCAAGACAAAAAGAAAGAACCCTCCCCTAGCACTAGACATCTTGTTTCTTAGCTGCGATAAACTAACTTTAACATATCGTAAAACTCTTTACTTATTTTCTTAGAGTTTGCAAGTTAACTCTGTATATTCCAGCCTTTACCATCAACACATACATTTGCATAGGCATGTAGTTTATACACATTTCTGCTCTTTTCCAGCAGGGTGCACTGTGGTTACATTCTTGAAGCTCAGTACAGAGCATATAGTTTAATTACATTTGTAAACAAGCCTATGGATCACATTAATATTCACAATGACAGAATTATTTACAAAATTCTAGATAGCTGGTCTGGCAGCCTTCACATATATATTCAACATTCGCATATAAGTGGATTGCAGTATATCTCAGAGCTCAGTTTTTGCCACTTGTTATTTATTTTGTGCATGTTTATGCTTAGGGGTGTCATTGCTGGGAGAGGTGTTTATTTTCAGTCCTACATAGATAGGAAATATTTACATCTCTCTTTCTCTCCAGAGGGTGTACCAGATTTACCATTCCAAGAAAACTGCTTGGATTCTATCCTTGGCTTGCTAACTCATAATTATTGCAGAATTCAACCACACTGAGAAGAAAACAATGCTAGTAAATGGACTTGTCTATTTGTTGAATGTTCCAGTGGTCTCTTCACTGATGACCTGTTGCGTAAATCAGCAGGAAATTCTATATCAAG